>NW_013665847.1:198263-198927 GCF_000517525.1 Limulus polyphemus | reverse complement strand
ATTTAATTAGCTACACAGATTGCCATGTTAATTTTTATGCTCGTTCTACGTTATTATTACGTATCTTACAAACGCTGCTGTGTTTATTTTAATTCTATAACAGCAGTAATAAAAATGTTTCATGATTAAATGAAAATTCAAAATATAATGATATTAG
Source organism: Limulus polyphemus (assembly GCF_000517525.1). Lineage (NCBI taxonomy): Eukaryota > Metazoa > Arthropoda > Merostomata > Xiphosura > Limulidae > Limulus > Limulus polyphemus. The sequence goes on along the minus strand of NW_013665847.1, from coordinate 198,770 downwards.
GTCGTCAAGAAATTAATGTCGCGTTTTGGAACATTTTCATTAACCACCCCCAAAGAAACGTGCATCACGTATAATAGTTAAACAAACCGCCTAAACATCATATTAGTGTAGCCTATATAACATGTAAAGTTTAGTTTATTCTAATCCCTTATACTAATGCTGCTTGGATACAAGAAGGGAAACAACGCCTCTGTAGCTACAAAGAATATCAAAGACGTTCATAAGTGTCAACGATGGTTCAGAAAATTTTGTTCAGGTGACTTTAGCCTTAAAAACTGTGATGGCAGGGGCCGACATATTGGAATTGATGTTGATGCTCTGAAGACGCTTGTTGAGTCTAAGCCAAGGTAAAAATCTAGTAAAATGGACCTGAAATTGCATGTCTCTCATGAAACAATACGTAAACCTTTAGGGAATATGGGAAAACTCCTTAAAAAAAGTGTTTGGGTGCCTCACGAACTCTCTGATGATCATCGTTTCCAAAGTGTGAACGTTGCTTCGTTTCTT
>NW_013665847.1:187316-197846 GCF_000517525.1 Limulus polyphemus | reverse complement strand
TGTTTTGTTTTGATATATAAGTTGTTCGGGTTTTTTCATCTAAAAAAAAGCAACATTAATTTCTTGACGACCTAATATTTTGTAAACGAGCTACACAAAAATAAGTTAGGAAAAGAAGTATTGAAAGCTGGTGGTTCTTACCTAGTAACGTATTGAGTTAACGTATTAACACAAACAAGCATGACTTATAAAGAAGAAAATGTTTACGAGGAATAAAACGTAAACTATAGATGTTTGATATCCTTCCAATTATATCTTCAGATATTAGTAAGTAACTTAATTTTTCCAGAGTTCTTGTATTATTCTATATCTATGTTAAAACATACCTCATTATGAGGTTTTGAAAGTTCAAGTCGATTCCAATATAAACTTAAAAATTGTGTTTGTGTTAGTTGGGTAATTAGTTTGTATTGTTGAGCTTATAACAAAATGAATACGGATTTCAGCGAGTAAATAATTAAGGCGATTTTTAATAAATGGACCAAACTTTTATTTTTTAAGTTTTATTTGTTTATACATTTGTGAATAACAATTAATGTTTATAACTTGAAGAAGAACTTGAATAATAAGCTTAATTTTTCTTGCTTTTTTATCTAAGTATTTTAAATTGTAATATTTTTTGTGTTCTATACTAAAACTTTATTTTAAAGCTAAAGTCATAATACATTTGCCAATTGTGGACTTTATACGTAAATTATCATGAAAAAACAGCCATTCGCACCTCGAAACGTTTTAAATGTAAAAATATCTAAATTTACCAACATACAGTTCATTTTTCCTATCAAAATACTGTATCATTTGTGGCTTGTGATAATGTCCATTGTAAACTATTCTTCAACACCAATCGCTTTGCTTGAGATGTTGTATTGTTTTGGCTGCTAATAACACAGATTTATTGTGGAATATCTGAGAAGAAGAAAGAGGATGACTTCCTGTTATAACAAATAGTTAATTAATGTTAACAAAAACTTTTTTAAAGGAGATTTATTTCTTACACGAATGTTTCACATTCCGGTTTAACTGACGATTTCTGGTATTGAATGAATTGGACAGTGATTTGTGGGAGACAAAAGATAGTTTGAAATGCTAATTATTACACCTCTGAATTTGGAACGCAATGGACAACTTAAGGGGAGTGTGGAATGAAAATAGCTTTGCTGTTAACTTTGTTTTGTAACAACTCCAACCAAAAGTTTCTATAATCACTTAAAATTATCAGTAGAGGTGTATAAACTTTGGTACAAAATTATCAATTGGCTGGACGAATGAACACCTATGAATGTTTCTGAAAAATTAAAAAAACCTGATTTAATGAATAGAAAATAATTATGATTCGTTTAACACAGAAAACCCAATGAAGCATCAACTCAGTTTCATAGACTGTGACACAGTTGTCATCTTACTGGCTCTTTCTTGACATTAATAAACAAATGCACAATACAGACATGCTCGATGTACTCTAGAATGAGCAGGTTGGCTGTTTGAACTTGTGATATTAGTTCAACAGGAAAAAGGAGCTTTTAGGAATGGGTGATTTACTCCTAATTAGGGTAGGGGCTGGCTTGTTTGAAAAGGCTATTAACTCAACTGTAAGTGTAGTTTTTACGTAGGAACAGACAGTGGTGAAGGCCAGAATAGTGAAATAAAAATAAGATGTAAAGAGAAGTATAGTGTAGGAACAAAATACGGAAATATTTTTAATGATAAGCTAAACTATTATTATTCTATTGACAGAAGTAAGAAATAAAATGGATGCTTTTGTCGGAACAGAGGAATTTGATGTAATGGGAATAGCTGAAACCTGGTTAAATGTAGACAGTTTTGATGACAGGAATTTCTGTAATAGGTTACTTAATAGAGATAGAGTACATAAGTAGGGGGAAAGAGTGACTTTACATGTAAAATGTGAGTTACATCCCATTAAAATAGAAGATATAAAAGCTAATGGCAATAGGGTTGACTCTATTTGGGTTTTGTTAGTGGTTATAATGAGAAAAATGTTTACTTGGAATTTGTTACAGATTACCTAATGAAATTGATGGCATTATTGAGAAACTGTACAATGTGATAAAGAATTCAACTTTTAATGGGGCCGGGAAAGGATAATCTTTAACTAAGATGGTTTTATATTTGAACAGTGTAGTTGGCCTTTGGAAGGGATTGCATGCAGAAGTGGTGAATGTAGCATTTTGTTTTTATTTTAAAGTTTAGTGGATGGGACAGCCTAGATGGACCAACAGGTATCATGCTTTCCTTAAATTATATGTACATATATGGTTGTTATAGCCACACAATAGACTATCTGCACTCTGTCCACTGGAGGAAATAGAATCCCATGCAGATGTAGGTATTGAAACCCGGTTTCTAGCGCTATAAGTCCGCAGAATGCCGCTGTGCCACTGTGGAGCATACATCAAGAAAGAGGTATTAAAACATAATTATATATCTTTGAAACATTTATTAAGAATATCACAAAAAGAGTTACTGAAACATAAAAATATATATTTAAAGAATTTGGAACATAGGAAGTTATATAGGAAAATATAATAAGGATAGCTGAAAGAAGCTAAAGTTTTTGTTTAAATCTGGATATTCAATTTCAGCACCAGTTAACTTTCTTTGAAGTTGGAAGATCTTGAGGTTATAATTTTTCAGTTTAATCAGAAATCGAGTGATTGGTGTTTTGACTGTGTATGCGGATAGGAGAATCACAAGGATTTAAATGTTTCTGGCTAGTTCCGCTCAATATATCCAAATGTTATCAGACAGTACTTTTATTGATAAACGACTCATGAGGCAGAAAACTAGGAAGAGGGTATGTCTTTAGAAACATATTTGGAAATAAAGCATAATTTAATTTATGGATAAAAAGACTTGACTGATTTTTGAAGTTGGGTTTATATGAAAATGCAAAAGGTATCAGATTTTTTCCCAAAATAGTTTGTAAAAATATATGATGGAAAATTATCTAGTATCAAGATGTGACTTATCTATTTGTTCAACGTCATCAGTAATTTTATATAAAAGTGTTGACTGTTTAAATATTCCAGAAAACTAGCAACAAACGTTTATGGTGACAAAAAGGTTTACAAGGATTGATCCTGCAGGTGCGCCATCTATCGAGCATAAAGTTTACTGTTGAAAACAAAGTGAGTGTCCCTGCAAGATAATTTGATTAACTCTTTAATCAAGTTGTTGTTGGACACAGTTATTGTATTAGGAAGTAAGTAAATTGAGTAGATCTTAATGGTTTGTTTATTGAATCATTCTGCACAATATTCTGCGGTGCTTCTGTCCTTAAATAAACCAATTGATACAAACTTCAGTAAAATAGCCGTTGCCTATGTAACCTTTACCTGAATTTGTTTTTGTTTGTTTGTTTTAAAGAGAAGCCACATTGGGCTATCTGCTGTGTCCATCCCAGAGAATAGAACCCCGAATTTTAGCGTTGTTAAACTTACCGCTGTCCCACATCTAAGTAAAAGGATTAGTACATGCATACTACTTTCGACAAACGATTTGCAAGAGTATCATAACTACATGCAGAACATCTGCACGTAGATTTATAAATTGTTATATATATATACATATTATATACACCATTCTAAATTGATAATAAGGTTACTGGATAAGCAACATGTGTTTCGTTTATGTTAGGCCCACAATACGTTTTTGGTAATTTAGTTATGACAATTAGTATGTTATGTGTTAAATACAAGAAAAGTGATAAAAATTAAAATAAAATAAAAACTATCGCAAGCAAAAAATTTTTCTTATGATAAAGCTAAGGTCAATATGTCAAAATATCTATTTCGTGACTAATTTCGTTTTGACAGTTCATTCGCACAGCACACATGAACATAATGAAAATATATTCAATATCCAGAGTATAATTGTTACTTCTTCGGTGTTTCAAAAGTCACAGAGTTAGAGATCATTTCTTTACTTGTTTCGTTTGCAAATAGTAGCGAAGAATTAAGAAATACTATAAAAATTTAGACATCCAGAACATGAAACTACACTAGCTGAATATATTTTTATCATTCTTCTTATAATATTTAACACATACCATATATGAAATTTTCACATAACCGCTTAAACTTGAAACATGAAACTTATCGACAAACACAAAATTATAATACATACATATGTATATGATAGTAAACTTGCGCTACATAATATGTCTTAGTTGCCCAGAAAGCGGACGGCTCATCGAGTCTCTTAATATCAGGTAGAATAAACTCACTTAACAACTATAATACGATCTGACGTTTACTTGACAAACATATTTAATTGAGCTGAAATTTTGGAAAGTGCTTTAAGGTTTACAGATTAACGCCCAAACAAAGAACTTCCGATTTAAACATTTTTCACACATAATTGTTGTAACGCAATTTCGGTGTTTAACATTTCACATAAAGGTTAACTTTAATACTGTTTGAATTTAGCTATCAGCATGATTTCCAAAGATGATTAAAATTATTAAAAGAGATGACACTACAGGACTGGAAATATGCTTTTCTAAACTGTAAATTACAAAATAAAGACAACATATTGCAGTCAACGTATCTTTTAATGCAAAATAAATTACCATATTAAGGCCACCCACTTCACCCTCGCTCAAACGGATGGTATTTCATTCAGTTTAAACTTATTAAAGGTGAAACTAAACCTGATTACTTGACATTCAGAGTGAAGTATTTTTTAGTACATTCAAATCATTTTCGCTAAAGAAGATAGTTTTGAAAGTGAGAACAGTCATCTAATATTTTGGTGTCGACTTACATATACGATTACAATGTACAGTATTGATAACATATTAAAACAAACGCATAACGTTTTTACATTTGATTTAGACGTATTTAAAGTGCTATATTAAACAGTTCGCCCAGATTACTTAGAGATTTGTTAACTTTTCAAAATTTACTGAATAAAAGGTGCGAAATATAAATTCATGTATCATTATAAGGATACAAGATTGTTTTCTTTCTTTAGACTAATAGCCTGCAAATTTCAAATCAACTTATATGCGAGATACTTCACACTAAAATGGTTTGTTTGTTTGTTTTGAATTTCGCGCAAAGCTACACGAGGGCTATCTGCGATAGCCGTCCCTAATTTAGCAGTGCAAGACTAGAGGGAAGGCAGCTAGTCATCCCCACCCACCGCCAACTCTTGGGCTACTCTTTTACCAACGAATAGTGGGATTGACCGTCACATTATAACGCCCCCACGGCTGAAAGGGCGAGCATTTTTGGTGTGACGGGGATTCGAACCCGCGACCCACAGATTGCGAGTCGAGTTCCCTAACCACCTGGCCATGCCGGGCCCACTAAAATGGTAAAGTAACATTAATTGCTAAGTTTATATTAGTTTGATTTTACTGAATTTTTTCATTTTCTAATTTGGAGTGACATTTTTTTATCAGACTATCTTATCACAAACTTATACATTTGCAAGTTTTCCGATTAATCCAAACAACGATAAGCAATCAAATGTAATATTGGTTTGCGACCACCTTCAATATAAACCATAACTGTGGATGTGTATGTCTTTTATTATGCCGTGTTTACTTATTTCACATAAATAGTTTTAGTGTTCTCAATGAGCCCGTTCTCTAAAAAATGGTCGAACTTCGACTTTTGTCATTTTGTTGCCTTAAGCATGTTTTCATATAATCAATCGGACTTATAACGCTAAAAACTGAGTTTCGATACCACTGGTAGGCACAGTACAGATAGCCAAACGTGCAATTTTGTGCTTAACTACAAACAACAACAAAAACATATCATCAATAGCTGACATGTAAACTTAAAAAATAAGACAAGAATAAGTGGGCTGAGTTTATCAGATAGTTGCATTATTAACAGAAGAGCTTTAACTACCAGACACAGAGAGAGTGAGTAGGCTCAAGCTAAATTTCCAAAGTATGCTTGTTTTGAATACTTGCTTTAACACACCCAGGTATTTTAATTGCATGTAACCGAAGCCCTGTTTGCTAGATTATTTACCATCTATAGATTTCCGTATAGTTTGTCTGACACTATTATAACAAGCTGCTAATATCACTCAGCACCCACAGAAGTCCATCTCTTGCTGCGATGTTCTATGCTGCAATCGAGATTTTTCAACTAATTCAACCAACGCCATATTGTTGCGGAAACAACTTGCGAACAAACCCTTCCAAATGACATCTTCTTCTTTTTCTGTTTTCGTATACATTAAGATCTTTATTAAGTGTGTTTTTTAATGTTTTCAAAACACAGTACAATAGAGTCCAAAACTTAGCTATATCAGGATATAACCAAAATCTAGTTAGTTCAATAGCATCTATAATATGTGTCTGATTTCAAATATTTTCAAATGTTTAAACTATTCAACCAGATAGTAACCAGACTTAAACTAAATATTTTGAATCATTTGATAAAAGACAAACAAATGTACGATATATTTGTACAGATTCTAAGTTTGTATATCAGTGTAAGTGTCAGTTTTTTTACTCGAAAAAACTCAACAGGAATATGCATGTTTGATCTTGGAATAGAAGTTTAATGTAGGGATTTTATTCTCTATGTAAAATCGAGACAGCTTAGTCTGCTATGTGATCATTAGCCGGATCAAGTGACATGTTCACTTCCATCTCTATCTTGTTTGGTTCCTTCTTTCAAGTTCAGTAGCCAGCCCTACATAGCTTCTTTATTTAGCGATAATTTTGTTTTCTAATACTTGTTTATTTATTTATCAGCTGAAAACGGGTAACAAAACATATACTATGTATGGCTGAAACTGCAATTTCGGGCAATGTAACTTCTCATCAGCTTAGCTAGGTCGGAGATAAGGATTGTCACCTAACTCAGCTCATTTTTTTGCCTTTAAAAGTGTAAGATGGTTTGGTACAATGTAAGAAAGAAAATGAGGAGACATTCTGGTCATCAGTTCATTCAGAAATATATAATTATAAGAATAATACAAGAAACAAAATCAAGTTTTTAAAAATATAAGTTGTAGAATTATACACATCACTTAATAATTTTAGCATCATTCTCTTACACAGTGATAAATTTTTATTCTATAATATTACATTTTAAGTAATGCAACTGAAAGCCACAGTTAGGCATACTGATGTCATTCATACACAAAATACATAATAAATTAAAGTCAGTATGAACAATTGTTTGTCTCACAAACAAGTAAGACTATTCATATTTCAAGTAACTAAGACTATCATTATAACTTTGGAGTTCTATACAGTTTTCATATGTCAAGATTTGCTCACAGGATTACACCAAAATCGTCATGTAATTAGACTATCTCAGCTTTCTGTTCTTATTTTTCAAAGAAGAGGTAAAATTGAAATTAGTAAATTTTTTATGTGCAATGGGTAAAATTAAGTGTTTTACTAAATATTTTTACTGTGAAGAATTTTTATCTTAATCTATAATTTTCAGAATTATAAAAAATACAAAAATTACGGTTTCCTCCTTTAGTAATTAATTGTTAATAATTCTGTTTTCATTGATGCTTAAGCTTCTTCATAAAATATTGTTAATAAGCATTTCAACAATTTCCTCAGGAATTAAAACAGTTAAGATAGTTTCATAAAGAAAACTATATCAAAAATACAACTCTTTCCATGGGTAGTCAGAATTTGTTTGTTTACAGTGTTATTTCAATGCCATAATGTGTTAAGTATTTTCATTCCATTCAACCATACCATTTCTTCGTTCCTTATAAAACATAATCTTGAAAATCCGCTTTTCGTGATATTTACGAAAGAACAAAGATGAAAAAAAATGTATAAAGATTTCTCAAATCATTAACATAAATATTAAGCTCTCAGAAAAATAAGTTTATAATTTATTTAAATTACAATCACTTCTTTAGAACAGAGTTTAATTGTTTCCATTACAGATTCAAAATTTTGTTATACACTGCACACTTTTATTTTATTTAAAATACTGTTGATAGATGGCGTTAAGTAAGTAAACATTAGATAAAAGAACAGAAATGCGCTTCGTACCATGCTGAACTCGAACTAAAACATGTTTTAAGCCTTCCAAAAAAAAGTAAACCGTTATAGTATTTTTCAAAAAACTTTGGCACGTGTATAATGTTCAATCTTAAAAACTCAAAAATTTTAAAAAACAACGATTATTTTATACACAATTCTAATTGTATAAATAAGTGTTATTTTTTGCAAAACATTACACTCCTGAGGATGACGAACTAGTTAGTATACGTCGAAATATGTAGAGTGTATGAGATTGTTTTCCAGTCACATTGGGTTTTTTTTACTACTTTTTAACCTGGTAAAGTAAGTTATTATTTTAGTAATTTGGAGACTGGAAACAATCTCATTTTTATAGAATTGTGTATAAAATTGTTTTTCAAAAATGTTGAGTTTTTACGTTATAGTATTATTTGAGCTTACTCTTAATTGATTTGACCAAGCTTTTATGGCTTAGTGTTTTCACACTAGCAGAAACTGGATTAAGACATAAATTATTTAAGATTCGATTGACAAAGTAATTAAGCACGTTTTCGTGAAATTTTTTCCATTCAACGGATTTGTGAAATGAGCACAGCTCAACAGAATAATAAAAACCTACACATTTATATATAAGTCTCAACTAATATTTACAAAAGCTCCGCAAAATAAAGAAAAACTTGAAAGTCTCTGATGCAGGATACACTTTCCTTCTTAAGAGTTAAATTGAGACCTTGTATTTTAAACTTATAATAAGTTAATATAGATAAAAATTGCGAAGCTGTGTATTTACAAGAATATTTTTTTCTCTGTAGAGCTACTTTTTGCCATATCTATAAACAGCCGTTGTCAACTACGTGTAAGTAAAGAAGACGAATATTATCAGTTAGTAGTCGTCATTTTTTCCAACAGCAGACTGACCTGGCATGACCAGGTGGTTAGGGCGCTCGACTAGCAATCTTAGGGTTGCGGGTTCGAATCCCCGTCATGCTCGCCCTTTCAGCTATGGGAACGTTATTGTGTGACGGTCAATTTCACTATTCGTTGGTAAAAGAGTAGCCCAAGAGTTGGCGGTGGGTGATGAAGACTAGTCCTTCCCTCTAGTCTTACACTGCTAAATTAGGGACGGCTAGCGCAGATAGCCCTCGTGTACCATTGCGCGAAATTCAAAACAAATAAACAAACGGCAGAGTTAGAGATAATCTGAGACAATACAAAGAACACCAGGTTCACAAAAATTATTAAAAGTAACTTTCTCAGTTCTTTCCTTTTTAATTTTCTTTTTTCGGAGGACCAAATAACACTAATATTTATAAGCACTTTATTGGATTCGGTAAAATAATATAAAGATGCATTAGAACCTCAACGAGCTTTTCATTCTTTTATTGATGATGACGAGGAACCTACTTGAAGTAACTATATATTTATAGAAGAGACAACTGATATGGGCATTAAACCTTTTATTTAAAATACAAAACAAATAACAACGTTTTGACCTTCTTAACTCGATGATGACCTAAGGAAGTCGAAACGTTGTTGCCTGTTTTGTGTTTTAAATAAAAGTTTTTAATACCCATATCAACCGTCTTCACTAAATATATTATTTTATTGAGTTCATTAAAAGAATTTAATGATGTATCTTTAAAATCTCAGTAAGTTTTTCATTCTTTTATTGCGTTCAGTATAATAATTCAATGATGTATTAGGATCTCAGTGAATTTTTCATCCTTTTATTGCGTTCAGTATAATAATTCAATGATGTATTAGGATATCAGTGAATTTTTCATCCTTTTATTGAGTTCAGTATAATAATTCAATGATGTATTAGGATCTGAGTAAGTTTTTCATCCTTTTATTGAGTTCGGTATAATAATTCAATGATGTATTAGGATCTCAGTAAGTTTTTCATGCTTTTATTGAGTTCAGTATAATAATTCAATGATGTATTAGGATCTCAGTGAATTTTTTCATCCATTTCTTTCGTTTTTTTATCATCTAGGAAATATATGTATTACAAAGCCTAACAAAATGAGCTTATCACAGAGACTTAGTTTAAATTTCGTTTACCTTTTTTGTTGAGCAAAAAGTGTTTAACATGGCAGTTTGGTTTGTTTTGAATTTTGCGCAAAGCTACTTAAGGGACATTTGCGTTAGCCGTCTTTAATTTAGTAGTGATAAATCAAATGGAAGTCAACTGGTCAACAACACCCATCATCAATTCTTATGCTACTTTATTGCCATCGAATATCTATATAAGTTTTACAAAGGTTACAATAAACCTCGTAACTTAATAGCAATAAAGCCTTTTTGCACTTCTCTATAAGTTTTACTTTAGTCTCTATTGAGTCTTAATAGTATACGTGATTGTTTCAGAGAACTAACTAATTTGTGGTTCTAATAATGAAGATGAAGACGGTTGACAAAACACAAAATATTTTATTTACAAGGTTCGAACGTTTCGGAATACACTTATTCCATTTTCAGCGAAATCTGAAAATCGTGTTATGAAGATGATTATTAACTAAAACTATAATATCATAATA
>NW_013665847.1:176567-186661 GCF_000517525.1 Limulus polyphemus | reverse complement strand
TATAAGTTTTACTTTAGTCTCTATTGAGCCTTAATAGTAAACGAGATTGTTTCAGAGAACGAACTAATTTGTGGTTCTAATAATGAAGATGAAGACGGTTGACAAAACACAAAATATTTTATTTACAAGGTTCGAACGTTTCGGAATACACTTATTCCATTTTCAGCGAAATCTGAAAATCGTGTTATGAAGATGATTATTAACTAAAACTATAATATCATAATCACTAGTTTAGCTTAATTATTATGATATTATAGTTTTAGTTAATAATCATCTTTGTAACACGATTTTCAGATTTCGTTGAAGATGGAATGAAACGTTCGAACCTTGTAAATAACTTGTGGTTCTTTTTAATAAATAAACAACAAGTGACATGAAGCAATTTTGTAAGAGAAATATTAACAAATCATTTATTTATATTTATTCAGATTGTATGTCTCATAGGTTTAGTTGACATATTTGTAATAGTTAAAACTGTGTGAGGTTATATTAGGGTATGCGCGTGATTATCTTGTCATTAAAGTGAGGTACTGTATAACAAACCCCCCGTGGGTTTTAATAAATTGGGCTTTAGAAAATTGTTTGTTTGTTTGTAACTAAGCACAAAGCTACACAATGGGCTATCTATGCTCTGCCCACCACGGGTATCGAAACCCGGATTCTAGCGTTGTAACTCCGCAGCCATACCGCTGTGCCACTGGGGGGCGCTTTGCAAAAGCAAAAAGAGGTCTCATAATACGTCTTTATACTTGGTATACGTCTTTGAAACATTTTAATTTCTGATTTTTTTCTAAGTTTCTATTATATCATTTCACCCCATTCATTTCTATTTTATGCTATTATTAAAGTGTTAACAATGCAAACAGAAAAAGTATTCTATACTATTCAGAGCTAGTTCAAAAGGATGTGAAAATTTTTATGAGGGAAATTACACGAGCCTATTGAGTACTCAGATTTCTAATACTAATGATACAAATGCATAAACTAATCATATATATATGCATGCGTTCGAATATACTTTAAAAAACTTTCAATATCTGAAAACAATTTGAAGCAAAAATTGATGTATAAAGATAGTTATCGCCACGTATAAATAAACATACCATGCACATGTGAACAGTACTCACTATGCTAACTGAAAAAGTTTAACAACAATCTTCACTAATTATTATTTTTGCATCATACGCACAAAATTACAATAAAATTATTTTTCGACATTTTAAGAAATACAATAGAATAACGAAATGAAGACAATTGTTTTATACATACTTGCATTTTAAACTGATTTAATTTTCGCGTGACTGTATTTCGTGAAGAACTTTTCAGAACTATTCTAAATTTAAAAACTAATTTATAAAAATTGATGTTTGTGAGATATTTTCAAATAAATATTAGTTCTGATTAATACAGACATTTCGGAATTACACTTTAGATTAATGTTTGTAAGACATATCGACAAGGCTATTGACTGATTTTGGTAACTACTTCCTTTATTGATCATTCAACTCACATTTTTGTATATAATATGACTAGATTTATTTTACGTAACGAAAACAGCAGCATCACAAAACATTATTCTTTCAAGACCACAAACAGATGCTATTAAATATACTTAATTAACGTACTATTAAATATGTTTATTGATTAAAATGTATAACTACCTAACTTTCTAAATAACCATGTGTTCCATTTCACTTCTAAAGAAAGAAGATTAACCTTCCGAAAGTTTTCAGATGATCATATTTCTCATATTTTGCATGTTAAATCATGGTTATACTGTTATCACACACACTGACATTTTTTTAATTCATTGGGATAACATACGTTGTTACAGTAATTCGATTTCCTAATTCTCACTACCTGGGTGATACTCCAAGTAAGACAACTTATCAACCTACACTATTTCTATATTATTGCATAGAATGAAATTTTGACATTTTTAATACACAATAGCTGTGTTAGTTTCGTGCTTCTACATCTCCAAGTATTGTTTGTTTGATTGTTTGAAGTTAAGCACAAAGCTACACAATGGGCGTATCTGTGCTCTGCCCACCACGGGTATCGAAACCCGGATTCTAGCTTTGTAAGTCCGCAGACATACCATTGTGCCACTGGGGGGGGGGGTTCTTCAAGTATTGAGTCACAAACTTTAAACTTTCGAGATATACGAAGAGTACCATTAATATATATATATGACAGATTAAACGACGTGGCGCATATTAGTCATAGGTTTGATAAAAAAATTGGATTTGGGATTTAATGTAATTTTATATAGTACAAGCAAAAGTACCCGTCCTCAGTGACGCGAACAGTTTAAGTAAATCTATCAATTTAAATTAGTCCATGGACTTTAAAAGGGTTAATTGTGTTGTACTCTTGATTTCACTCAAAGCCAAAGCACTTAGCTACTTATACCACCTGCCGCGAAAAGTAATTGTTGAGCATTTCAGTCATGCTAAGAGCCGCTCAACAATAACATACGGTAAATCTACATTCATATTCTTTACGTTAGGTCACTATCTGAAATGTGAATGATAGTGAGATTAATTCCTAACAATATAATGTACAATATCCTGCTTGTGAAATTAAACTTGGCATCAACATCATTCATGCCTGTTTGCCCGTCATTTCAAAAGTAAATGTTGAGCTTTGTATGCGTGCGCAGCTTTTCAAACGTGAAACAGATAAACGATCGAACAGACATCACCGTTCGCAATATATGCTGGATAGATGTTCACACCGTTAAATATATAACCAAATATCATTATTTTGGTAAATAGTGTTTTCAACAGAGAATGATATTTTTTTCTTTTTTATATTAAACGAAAATCAGTAATACAAAAGGAATTTGGTAAACGTAATTTCTATACATAACGGAAGAACGTTTAAATATATCTGTAAAGCCTATATAAAGAGCAACTTGATATTGAACCACTGTGGTTTAAGTACAACAAAACAAGAAGATAGGGTTAATAATATACTTTTCTGTTGTTAATCGTTTGTAAAGTGAATTTGAAAATAATTTTCTCCATCTATTTCCAAATATTTCCTTAGTATAATACGGAGGAATAACATCAGAAAAACGAAAACACAGAAAGTCCCTTTAGTAATAGGGAAACCAATCAAATGGTGATCTGACAGGAAATGTATCTTGTGTAATCGCTCTTTTTTTTCTGGCCTAAAGTCCCGCGTTAAAACTAAAACCAAAAAAAAAATGGCTAAGGCTGAAATCTGGTGCAAAGTAGAAAAATACGGTTGTAATCAATCTAAGTCACTTGAAGTTATGTGATCTTGACAAATATGTAATACGCCACCGTTATACGCGCATTCGTATTAGAATAAAGTTACTGATACAAACGTTTAGGATTTCACGAATTAAAATGTTGATATCTTCTATTTATTTGTTGATTCTATACCCGAGTAGACAGAAAAGCGATAAGCAATTAGATTGATGGATAAGACAGAAAGAAAAATAAATATGTAGATGGATTGACACAGTGATCTAAAGGAAAGTCAATAGACAGATAAATATTGACTGAGAGAAAAATTGATATATTCCATTGTGTAGGAGAGTTTCATAAACCTACCTTGTGAAATATGTTATGATGTTCCAAAAGTATCTTAGTTGATTAGTAACTGTAATGTGTCACAACTTTAGTCGATAGAATGGTAATACATCGAATGTTCTTGTTTGATTTAATGTTTAAAGAATGTGAACATTGGTCAAGCTCAGTGTTTATTTTTAGGTCATATAAATAAGGTAGTCATGAGCGATAATAGTAGTGACACTTAGTGGTAGTGGATATTTAATGAGTTACTAGTTAGTTCTATGTCTTTTCTAATTAACTTTTCAATTATGTTTCCTGGCTCTTCCTAATTAAGGTGTCAGTTATGATTCTCGGGCTCGCAATATTTTTACGCAAAATTTGTGTTTAGAAACCTCATCAATCATGGTTGTAAACAATTACGATTGTTAGAAACATCAAATATCGTAGTTGTGGTTAGAAGTAGTTGAATTTGGGATAAAAATATCTAAATCATGCTTAGAAATATCATTAATCATTCTTCCAAAAAAATACATGTTTTTATTAGAAATATCATCAATCATCGCTAGAAGCGACCATACTTGTCGTTGAACTCATTAAAAATCATGGTTGGGTGAAATTCTAATTATGATCACAAACAAAATTAGTGCTTCAGTTTGGTGGAAGATTAAGCACTGCAGTGTTTTGGTATAAAACGATGGGTATATGTATTGATTTAGAAGTTAATGGAACAACAGCTTTTATCTCCCATATACCATCCCTCTGACGACTTCTTGTATGTAACTAACGGTCCCCTAGAAAGTGACTCACAATAGACAAAACATAGATTTGAAATGCCATTTTTACGCACCTCTGATTCCAGAACCTTAATAAACTGATTAAGAGGAATACGATAAAGAAAAAGATCTACAGCTTAACCACTTTTGTTAGGCTTAAAAAATTCTAATTTTCCTCCAACTTAGGCTTTTTTTAATCACTGCAATATATTTCTTTTACTCAATACATATACTTCTGGTTTCCGAAAGCACAGTCCAACTAATGAGTTCTAATGTTGAAAGAAAAACCTTCTGAAATATGATTTTTGACAAAAAGAAGATAGATCCAAAATGCTATTTTTAAACACATCTGAATCCATAACCAAAACGGACTAATCATGAGAAATGTGAGGATAAAATATCTGCCGTCAAATGTGATTTTATCACTTATGTTAGGCTTAACAAACACATTACTTCACTAGCTTAAGCATTTTACATAAAGGAAATAAATATGTAATGGCCAAATAAACAGAGTGTTAGATAGAGAATTAATGAATAAATTAATAAAGAAAACAAACAGTTAAACATACAGAATGACAGTAAGATAGATAAGCATATGCAGAATTAAATAAAGATGTATTAATAAATAGAGAACCAATTGACATATGCAAATAAACATTGATTGATGTGGTGTAATTCGACATAAAATTAAAAAAAAATTCAAGACAGATATAAGTAACTAGACACTACCAGAAAGATACATTGGTTATATAGCTTAGCTTTGCATATAAGTAGATATAAGTTTTAGAAGTCGAACACCATGTAAATTATAAATAAAACATCTAACATCACAGTCTTGATATTTTAAAAAAAGGTCAAAAATGAAGTTTTATGAGACATTCTAATTTATGTAACTAATTTAAATTACTTGACAGATATTTTTTTAAAATAAATCACAAATTATAGCTTGCTTGTTTGAAGTTAAGCACAAAGCTACACAATGGGCTATCTGTGCTCTGCCCACCCAGGGTATCGAAACCCGGTTTTTACCGTTGTAACTCCGCAAACATTGTGCATAAAGTAAAAAGGTCCACAGTTACACAAGAATGGACATACTGAAAGTGTGTTATCGGATAGGATGTGAAATTTGTGGCTCTTTCAGTTTATTTATGAACTCAATATTCTGAACAAAGTATCTGAATTACATATGTACTTCAAAGGATCCTTTTAAAATACTATTATCTAAAGCAGGATTTAATTTTTACTGATAAACATGAAACTAATAATTTACTTAATTTTCAATAATAGTTTGTTTTTTTTTCAGTTGCATTTTCTTCTTATTGATGTCGTAAGCTCTTTACTGGTCACGTGTGGTGCCTCGTGGAAAACGTCTGATTGGAGTATTGCATCTGACTTGTCTAAACGTGAGTTTGTGGCTGAGTATACGTAACTTTAGCGAACCATTCTCAAGAAAAGTGAAGTTTATGATATGTGCTTGGTTAATGTGTATCATAATATTTACATAAACACACATAACAATAAATATAAGGCTACCCCTGGTAAAGGTTTAAGATAGTAATGAAATCGTCACAGCACCAAAACTACCAAATAAAATTAAAGGCTGGTTTGTTTAAAGTTGATTGCGGAGGTATTAGAAGTACTTGCTTTCCTAGTGCACAGTAAATATTATAATACTATATCCATAAATTTAGAACTATTCTGTAACACCCTGCCTTCAGACATAAGTGATTCATTCTCATAAATGCTGTTGACATACGTGAGTCTCATAAAATCTGCTGCTAATGGAGCGATTCTGTAACACCCTGCCTTCAGACATACGTGAGTCTCATAAAATCTGCTGCTAATGGAGCGATTCTGTAACACCCTGCCTTCAAACATAAGTGATTCATTCTCATAAATGCTGCTGACATACGTGAGTCTCATAAAATCTGCTGCTAATGGAGCGATTCTGTAACACCCTACCTTCAGACATACGTGATTCATTCTCAATGGAGTGATTTTGCACCATATCTCTTACTTTCTTAATTGGAACCACAATTTGTATATCACGTAATTAGATTGTTTGTTATGGTTGTTGTTTTTAGCTCAAAGCTACACAGTGGGCTATCTGTGATCTGCCTACCACGAGGAATCATATACCGGATTTTGATGATGTGAGTCTGCAAACTCATCGCTGACTCAGCGGGGCACACATAAGTAGAATGATCTCAGGTAAGGGCACGGGTCAGGTTAAACGAAAATAGGGTCAAACGTCTTGTTTTTGTCTAATCAAAACATCTCAAACATTTCAGTTTGTTTGATTGTTTGAAGTTAAGCACAAAGCTACACAATGAGCTATCTGTGCTCTGCCAACCACGGGTATCGATACCCGGTTTCTAGCGTTGTAAGTCCGCAGACATACCTTTTTTGTGTTGATTTTTATCCACATCAAGATGCCAGGCTGGCTCGTTTGGCAGGTGCTAAAATGATCCAAGTGTTTCTTTACAGAACTGAAACTGGAATTAAAGTGAGAATCAAACCTCAAATTTCGTTAGCAGGTTCAAGACCCGAGATGACTAAAACATGATAGAGGGTTTAGAAAAGAAAATAACTCGAGTAATACTGAATAAGTGTTTTATCAATGTTTATGATTATATAACTTTGTATACATAAAATGCTTAAGACTGTTTTAAACAATGATGATTTTCATTTTGACGAACTGAGTGGTGCTTAAACTTAATACGTTAATTATTTTTTGAGTAGGGTAGATCAGGGACAATTGTAACACGGGAAAGTTGTAACACACTGAATTTTCCCAATCAGATAGTGACCATCACTCACTCAGTACGTGCTCAATTTAGTGTTGTATCTTCCTGTGGAAGAAGAGCTGCCTGTGCCAAAGCCTATCTGGAAAAAAATATTTTTTGACCTAGCTAAGTAAATTGTCCCCCACGTTTTTTGTGCTATATACTCCTACTATGAAGTTTGTAGATCCAAATTTGTTTATTATTCTCATCCGTGATCTCTGTACTTATAAGTGACACAGTTGATTGCTTTTAGCTTTGTTGTTTCTTGCTGGAATATGAAGTTTAGTAATGACTTCCTGAGTTGGGGCCAGTTGTAAAACGTGTTACAAGTGAACCCGTACATCATTAAGTTAATGTTTTTTCCCTTTGTTTTAGTAGGCCACAAGTTAGTGAAGGAAGACAAATAGGGGAGTGCCTTTAGAAATCCTGAAGAGAAAGCATCAAACAAAGTGCAGAATGAGAGAAAATCATTGCAACCTGTAGCAAAAACATTTATTATTTGTCATGTGACATTCATTAGCCAGATTCTATAAGACAAGGAACACGTTAGTTGCCAAAATATTAACTACTGCAGTGCAACATTAGTGATTGCTGATGAACAAGTAAAATATAATAATACACATTTGCTGAAAAATACATATTTGTATTATAGACTGACTCCCCACGAGACAGGCATACTACATTGCACATTGCAATAAAAAGTTGTCTTAGACTAGTTAATGAAAGGATGGAAAAGACATTCAATACAAGTTGTAAGAAAACAGGAGGAATCCCTACAGTTTTCATGACACTTTTCATTTATTCTGTTATATAACAATGGAAAGTTGTTTCGAAAAGTAAAATATAGAGTTCATTAAATTTGAAGCATGACAACAAGCAGTGTTTTTCTTTGTTTTTGCAGGTGCACAAGCTTGCATACCAGTTAGTACAAACACATAACTACTTGTGTCCTTCGTCATTGAGTGACAATGAAATGGCTGGTCCAGATTGGTTCACTACATATTTGAAGAGGCAGCAGCAATTTATCATTAGGAGTCCTCGAGCAACCAATTTCAACCATACAGATGTGTCTATGTCCTTCAACAATTTTGAGGAAGTCGTTCATTAGCTACAGATTTGATACCAAAGATATTTGGAATGTGGATGAACAAGAATTACAACTGTCCAGATTTCCAGATAGAATTGTTCCAAATGTAGCATTAAACAAGCTGGTGCGATGACATCTACAGAGCACGGTCTTCTTGTCTTTATGGTGTTGCACCTAATAATTTATTGAATAGTGCCCCTCCTCTGTTTGTCTTCCCACGTATGGGATATCATGACCATTTTAAGCGAGATGGGTCCCCAAGCTGCACAGAAACTGGAAATAGTTCCGGATGACTTCACGTTTATCCACCACTTTACTAAACAACCAGAACCTCTCATGGGGCAAATATTTTGTTTCTACTGGACAACCACGGGTGAAATCCTTCAATCCAATGTATTGATTTCTGCAAAAATAATGGTATAATTCTTCTTCTTCTTCACCTCCATCAGGCAACTCTAATGCTTCAGATGATCATTACAACACCACTCAAACCATAAACAGTGTTCTTACTCTGAGAAAAATAAAATTCAGAAGTCAGTCAAATTTCCCAAAAGGAACCACAAGCAGAATATTAATTAACCTTTTCTCCGGAGACTATTCAGCTCTACCCCAAAGCTGACCCCCCAAAAAAGCAACAGGGAAAAGAAGGAACAATAGCTACTGTCAAATTCGCACTAGAAGTCGAAAATACTTCTGTGGCTCAGGTAAAAAGAAAGGTTATTTTTGCAGGTGTCAGAAAGAATACTGGAAAACAAAAAGTAAGGTGCTGAACCTTTTGGTGAAAAAAAAAACCTTGGATTAATTAGCCTTGAATCTTATGCTTCATCAAGACCTAAGAAAGTATAGGTCCTGTGTTGGTTATTCAAGTCTTTGGCACATGATGCTTGCAACGAAGGAAACAAATTATGAATTAGAATGAAATATTTCTTCTTTAAACAGACTTATAATTTTAGGGATGGTTAAATATTTAAAAGAGTAGGTGTTTAAAAGGCTTTATATGAATACAAACCTCATTCAATATAGATATGCAGTTTTTGAGTAAATAGAATGTGTTGTTATTTACTTTATTATTATTCGTAGAATATTACATCTGACCGCAATTACACCTAATCCTGGCCATGAGGCCAATTGTAACATCTTACACTACAACTGAAGAGCTCCTGCTGAGTGTATATCAGATCTTTAAACAAGAAACTATGGAAAATGGTAGAGGACAATTATAATTTGTTTGGATCAATGTATGGTCCAGCTAGCTCAAATAACTTGTGTCTAGTGCAGAGAGAGGCAAGAAATGTTGCAATTATCTCCGATTTCCTCTACTTCGAAAACGAAACATATAGATGTTCATCAGTTATGTGAAATTAACTAGAATCCATTTCCCATAATTTAAACTTTAAATGTTGCAAATGTTGCAATTATCTCCGATTTCCTCTACTTCGAAAACGAAACATATAGATGTTCATCAGTTATGTGAAATTAACTAGAATCCATTTCCCATAGTTTAAACTTTAAAGTCGTAATTAAAATCAAGAAAATTATGTAGTTTAGTACAGAATATATATCTGAACATAGTTAACTCAAAACTTTCAGATAGATCGTTATTCATTAGAATATTTAAAGACAAATAAGTGTAGCTTTGTTTACAATTAAAAGGCTAATGTGTAATAACAATTGCAACATTTCGAAATCTCTCACCTTCCACTTATGGTTGTGTTTCATATTTCCGTTAAATTCCGTGTTCTAAGTGAACACGTTTTAATACCTTGTAATTTATTTCGCTCCGCTCACTCTAAAAAATAAGTTTATGTGAATTATTAGCTGTTTATGTGTTCTCTTGGTGTTGACTATCAACTACTACGATCTCAACATTTTCTTGCTTTTAAGCACCAAAGTTAGATTG
>NW_013665847.1:173434-175683 GCF_000517525.1 Limulus polyphemus | reverse complement strand
CTTCATTACCCATTCAAGCCGTCTCCAGCCATTATTAGTCTCAAAGTGGGTTCCTCGTCATCGAATTTGAATTCATTCTATAAGCTGCTATGCCGCGGCTAAAAATATTGTGTCAGGTTTATCTCAGTTAAGTCCCTCTGACAGGCATTTTTATTATATGGCACACCTAAGGGCTTAACTAATCATGCCCATAAGCTAAACCCCAAATGACTGGATTTCTGTCAAGGATTTCACTCCTTCTGTCAAGACCACTATCATCACAGAAATTGTCCTTGTTATGACTTCCTTGAAGACAAAATCAGATTAGTAGTCGAAACGTAGGTTGAAAAATAGTTAATAATTAATGAATAATTAGATTTAAGGGGGTCATAAAGGTTACTAATCATGACAACGATTGATAATAGTTGCAATATTAGGTTTATTTATTCGGTTAAGTTCTCATTGATTTCAACATAATGTATAACATCAACAAACGAGATGTCAAATATAACTACTCAGTCATGAAAAAAAACTACATTCCATAATTAGTGGAGAAGTTAGTATTACGCAAAGAAATGGAAAGTTTCTGCAGGGAAAAAGGAAAAGTAGCTTCACCCTGCTACATACGAATGATCCCGAAGATCATGTTACATGATCTTATTGTCGTTAGGATCAATTAAGTTGATCTCACATACTTTTATAATTAAGCACGAGAAAGGTTTATCGGAAGACGGGTTCTCCACTTTTCTGAAATATCGTACTACTTGGAGTTTCCAATTTTGGTATGTTTGTTTGTTTTCTGTTCGTTTGTTTGTTGTTAAGCAAAAAGCTACAAAATAGGGTTTCCGTGCAATACCTACAATGGATATCGAAACCTGATTTGTAAAGTGATAAACCCTCAGACTTACCACTGAGCCACTGGGGTTGGGGAGGGGGTTGTTAGAAATATTTCGCTTTAATTATTAGGCCAGGCGTGTCTGGACTATAGATCCGAGAGCCCATGGTGTACGTCCACTTGCCGCAAAATTGTGTTACATACTGCAGAACCGCGGGCGCGAAAAAAAGAGTGACAATGAAATCTTACTGTTCGATTAGAATAGCCAAACAGATTTTGGTAGGTGCTGTTAACTAGCTGCCTTCCCTACAGTCTATCAGTTCAAAATTAGATGCAGGTGTATCATTGTACAACTTTTTGAAACAAACACATTTTTTTTATTAACTTGGCTTTTCTTAAATACTTGATCCTCAGTGACACCGCGGTATGTCTGCGGACCTAAAACGCTAGAAACTGAATTTCGATAGCCGTGGTGGGCAGAGCACAGACAGCCCGTTGTGTAGCTTTGTGTTTAACTACAAAAAATCATAAATATTTTATTTTACATTAAGTTCGAGATGAAATTGATAAAATATTTTAATAACCGTCCTTATCTTAACTCCGATATTAACATTAATACTGCCGAACTTATATTTAAATAATTTGAAATAAATATAATTTGATTAATTTTAGAGTATGCTACGCAATGTCTATTTTATAACTATTTCTTCATCCTCGTTCATCAGTTGTGTCGTTTTAACATAGTATTTTTGAACTTAAGTGGAATAAATCTATTGTTATAAAATGTACAGTATTTAAGTTTTTAGTTTCCTGTGTAAAACGAAAAAGTATTATTATTTTTATCTTTTCCGGATTTGAATATTAAAATGTTTTTATTTGACCTGTTTTACTGGATTGTATTTTAATTTTAATACTTTTAAACCTCTTAACTTTAAGAAAAAATTAATTGTATTTTGGCACATTTACACAACCTGGTCAACGGCTTCTATGTATTTCACAAAGTTCTTGAAAACCTAAAGTATGTTCTACAAAGAAACGACTTTCCGTTTTCTCTAAGCAGCATTCTTACAAGGAACTACTTAAAGAGACCGTAATACCCTCCAGTTCTATAGCTTGATGTGCGTAAGCCTTCTGTGCTTTTTACTTTGCTGTTTATGAGGTTCGCGTTTTTTAGTCAAAAAGAAAACCTAAGCAGATTTTGCAGTCTGTGTTTACACAAGTGCCGTTTAAAGTTTTTTAAATCTCAGTTTTATTAGAAGAGTTTCTTTAGTGTCAATGATAATATTCTTACACTCCAATGTTCAAGTGTGTTTTCATCATCTTACTTGTGATTGTGTAGAGGCTACATAGGATCGATAGTCCGTTGCCTTTAATCTCGAATGAAATAATATTGAAAGTCATCATTTATCTATATTGTTCGAAAAACAAAATGATC
>NW_013665847.1:169768-172921 GCF_000517525.1 Limulus polyphemus | reverse complement strand
CTTAGCTATTACTAATACGTTTTGCATAAATGTATTATTAAAACTGAGCTTAATCGATTGAACGTTTATTTGAAGTTAAGTACACAGCTACACAATGGGCTATCTGTGCTCTGCCCATCATGGGTATCAAAACCCGATTTCTAGCATTGTAAGTCCTCAGACATATCACTGTACCACTGGGGACTAACCGATTGATTCATTGTCCCTCTGAGATGGATTGAGCAGCAGTCAAGTCTGGTTGGTGAACTCTGAAAAAATCGATGATACATCTGACTCGAAATTCTGCAAGAAAGGAATGCATGGACGCGACAATATGTATTTGATTTTTTCTAGTGAATTGAAAAAAAAATTAAAAGTTTAAATTAAAAAACTTCAGACAGAACAGTGAAGAATATAGAAATAATATTCTTTTATTATCTATTCTGAGGTCGTTAAGGGGTCGCGGGTTCAAATCCCCGTCAATGAACATGCTCGTCCTTTCAGCCGTGAGGGTGTTATATAGTGACAGTCAGTCCCGCTATTCGTTGGTAAAAGAGTAGCCCAAGGGTTAGCGATGGGTGCTGATGACTAGCTGCCTTTCTCTGCTAAATTAGGAACGGCTATAACCCTATAAATATAACCCTCGTGAAGCTTTGCGCGAAATTCCTAACAAACAAACACTTATAACTTTTTAACCTACAAAGTTCTATGTCTATTCTTCACGTAGCGTGTTAACTGTACTCTATCATATCTTGATAATAACATTGAAGATAGCAATACATTCTTGGTTGAAGCTTATGTAGAATATGTTAGCCTCTGTAACTATCCACCAGTTTCTTTTCACAGATCGAGAGGATGTTTTACATAGTTATTAGTTATAGAGATTGTCAAGTAAAATAAGACGAACATTTATAATAATTCACTTTTTTTTCTCACTCTTAACTTACTAAATTATTATAGTCTTCTGTTGAAGTCTTTATAAAACCCGTTCGTCTTTTCTTCGTTTTTAACTCTTGGAGAAACTTGTAGGTATATATGATAAAATAGAAATTTCTGCAATTTGTCTTGAACTCTGTGTATTCGATCAGTTTTCACAGGTTAAAACATTCATTTGATAAAGTAGTTTATCATTACAAGGGTAGTCCAAAGGTAATAGAACTATAGGAAAGTTCTAGAAAAAAGTTTTATCAATAAAGGCATCCAGCTGTGGTGTTCAGTGACTGTATGGCACTCGATAATTGTCTCTACACTTAACATGCCATTGGAATATTAAATTCAGTCGCCATTATATCTATTATGTGTTAGACTGCTGTTACCTTTGGACTACTCTGATGTTTCTTACTAATAAAAATCACTCGTTTTAAAGCTATTTTATGATCTCACTTACTGCATTTGTGTTGCAAAGATTCGCGAGAAAATATTATCCCATTTAAATCACACGTATTCCAACGTGTTAAAAATATCTATGTTAATTACTTACGTATTCAGTAGTGCCAAAGGAATATCTCTAAATTAATTGTCAGTGAATATTAGCTTTTGCATTTGTAGTCCAAAGATTTTAGAAAAAGCAAGTCCTGTTTTTAAATTTGTGTAAATCATTCATTTTTTCATCTCTATTCCAAAATCTTAGATGTTATGCAAGACCATTTACTGCCTTCTATTACAAGGTTTTAGTAAATGTATTATTCTATTTTATAAATCTACATTCTAAAGTTTTAAAAGAATATACCACTCATATAAAATTCCAATGTCCCACATTCTTAATAGAATATGACTCAGTTAATGGGGACCTGGCATGACCTGGTGGTTAGGGTGATCGATTAGCAAACTATGGGTCGTGGGTTCGAAACTTTTCACTGAACTTTTTCGCTATTTCACCCGTGGGGACGTTATAATGTGACGGTCAATCTTTCTATTCGTTCGTAAAGAGTAACCCAAAAGTTGGCGGTGGGTGATGTTGGCTAACTGCTTTTCTTTTAGTCTATCAGCTTTAAACTAGAGACGACTAGATCAGATAACGTTCGAATAGCTTTGCGCAAACTTCAAAAAACAAAATAACAAATAGACAAACATATTTAATGATTCTGTTACCAACCTGTTCAAGTTAATAAGCTGACAACTTTAATGCACTTTTAGGTTCCAAGTTGACCAAGAATATGTTTCCATATTTAGCGAATATTCATCCAAAAGCTTTGAAGGAACATACATTTACATTTCTTGTATTGTTAAGAAAGGATTTAAATGAATATAGCACCCATTTAAGATATCATTAATTCTAAAACATTTAAGATAATTTATCCTTTTTTTATGTAGTGCAATTTATGGAAAAATATTACCAAAACAATGAACCTATGTTTTAACAGCTTATAGGATTATAATAAGTTAGGATACTTCAGCTGTTTTCCAATTTGCAAAGGAAATCTATACGCTAAAGTTTGTACCTTAGGAGAAAAACTATCATATCATATTTGAATTATTGAAATACCTATTTATCATAAGTGTTCTGTTTTTAATGGAATAGAACACCAATTTAAGTGTATACTCACATTTATTGAAGCTGTATGCTACTGTTCTAAATCAAGCAACCTCGATTTTATTCCATCTGTACTAATCTTAACGAATTATTTAATATACTTACACAAAAACACTTTAACCTCGATTTTATTCCATCTGTACTAATCTTAACGAATTATTTAATATACTTACACAAAAACACATTAACCTCGATTTTATTCCATCTGTACTAATCTTAACGAATTATTTAATATACTTACACAAAAACACTTTAACCTCGATTCTTCTTAAGTCCAAATTTTATTCTTATGTAAACGTATAATCAAATATTACGGATATGTTTCTTAATGTCCGAGGAGATTATGACATTTTAAGTTAAAATTTATTATTGTTATTACTTATAAATAGAAGTTGATCCTGGATTGTTCTTGTTCAAAAGAACTGTGACTTGTGGTTAAACAAAAAGATGCTTACAAACTACAAAATGTCATTTGAAACAAACTGGCATATTTCTTGAAATTAATAAATGTCTGAAAGATGGCTACATAACATCGAGTTTATTGGTTTCCCGGACAATTTAATTACGTTCTACGTAAATAATGTAGTAGATATCTAAAAATCTGTTACATATTATGATTGATTTTTCGTAAATAAAACATA
>NW_013665847.1:161035-169633 GCF_000517525.1 Limulus polyphemus | reverse complement strand
TAAAGGATATAGCAACAACTAAACGAAAGAAATCTTTGGAAATAATGACAAGCAACTACTCAGATACAACAAGACTGACTTTTGTTCAACAATTCATATAAAATAATCAAAAGTAAAAAGTGCATAAATATAGTCTAATAATGCAAAAAAAATGCTAAAAGTGAATAGAAAAAATAAGCTGTACGTCAAACATTTTAAGGTTATAGGTTTTTTATCATTTTATATTAACACTTTTTGAACCAACGTATTCTTCTGACACCATGACAATAAAATGTTCCGTTTAGCTATGGGTAATTCAAAGCAATATGATTTATACTTCCGTTCCCTGAGACTCTTCTGTTTTCTATTATTCTTAATGATAAGTTAGTAGAAGAAATATAAAAATACGACTTTTGGACGTTCGTATTTTTCAGGAGACATAAAACAACACATATAATTCATGTAGTTTTCAGGTGCTATAATATAGGCTGTGTTGTAATTTGTTTGTATTTGATTTTTCTTTCGTTTTTTATTTCTTAAAGTTGAAAAGTCAGTTCTGTTGTAGAATCATATATTTTTTTTCAAGTACCCAGCGAACACTTTGGTATGATATGATTGTTTTCAAGTACTCAGCGAACACTTTGGTATTATATTATTGTTTTCCAGAAACTCAGCAAACACTCTGGTAATATGTGATTGTTTTCAAGTACTCAGCGAACACTTTGGTATTATATGATTGTTTTCAAGTACTCAGCGAACACTTTGGTATTATATGAGTGTTTTCAAGTACTCAGCAAACACTTTGGTAATATATGATTGGTTTCAAGTACTCAGCCAAACACTCTGGTATTATATGATTGTTTTCCAGAAACTCAGCAAACACTCTGGTGTTATGTGATTGCTTTGAAGTACTCAGCGAACACTCTGGTATTATATGATTGTCAATCTCAGACCAATACTCTAATCATATGATTCTATTGTCATTTTTCGATTTGTTCTTAATGTCTCGGTTTTGCTATTAAAGCGGTTGGTCAAACCCTAATGATGTTCACTTTGCTTTTTATCTTTAGCTCACATCTTAGTATCATACTTTGTTGTTTTGTTTGTTTGTTTGTTTTCTAACCCTATAATTCGCGCGCTGTAGTTTTTTTGTTATTTTTTTTTGCGTTTGTTTGAATTAAGTTGTAAAGTTCAGTTTGTTATGTTGCGCTTGATCAAAGCTCAGACTTTTATGTTAAATTTGATTAGCATAGTTCATTTGGTTATGTTAAAATAATGCATAATAATACGTGTATAGTTTTAGAGCGTGTTGGAATATTTTTACTTTATTCGCAGGAATACTCAGCTCGATGATTAAAAGGTTTCTTGTCCAATTTGATTGAATGTTCTCGTTGCATCATATCTACTTGGTAAAATAAGATCTAGTTCATTTTGTGGCATATACTCTGTATATTGTCACTATGGTAATATATAGACTAGATCTCATATACCGTATCCTAGAACAACAATCATGGATGCCATAAAAACAGATAAAATGAAGAAAAATCTTTATATATATTTATTCGAGGTAACAACAACTTCAGTTTGGTACTTTGTCTGTATGATCGTCACTAAATGTGGCAATAAGATTCTCATACAAATAGTGGTAAATTTCATGTATTATTCAAGAAACACAGCTTGATTTATAGGGATGAGAGTGGAGAAGGACAAAAATTCACTTACACATCTCTCCATCAGATATATAATATGAGTTAATTTTGTTTATTTTTAAGCTTTAAGCTCATCAAAAACAAAAATTTTCACAACTGGGTTCAATTTCATCACAAGGGATGAGGAAACTTATAGCCATCTGGATCTCCTCGCCTATTTTTGTTCTTTTTATCCTACTTATTATGTATTTCCATGATCTGATGTTCCTATCTAAGTGTTATACAAGTATGAGTGTGTATATAATAAGTGTTTTTATTTCTGTACTTTTCAACAAAGGATTTTTCCTGACCTTATGATTAATCTACAAATTGTATTCCCCACTTACTTCGCATTCCTGAGGAGTATTTGCACATTGCTGGAATGTGCTATTACCATATAGAACACGTTCAGATAATTCTACTATCCATAGAAAGACATTCGAAACATGATTTGCTACAAACTAAATATAATGTTTTAACTTAATGTGACGAAAATAAGTTGTACACTAGTATTGCTCACGAAATTATTGAAGAGTAATATAAAATGTACATAAAGTCAAGCAAGTGCATTTACTTTAACCAATTATAGCCTATAGGATGTTTCCACATATCAAGAAGTAAAATTAAGTTTTAGAGTTATGAGATATGATATTCAAATTTTACAAGTAGTTCTCAAAATAATTTCTTGCAAGACAATGGTCTTTAGTGTAACTTTCTTATTTCAACATTTTTCAAACCAAGTAAAGGATATTAGCAGCCGATATGTTCAGAGAGAAAAATTGTTTATTTATAACACAAAGGGACACAGTTTCGGAATTCAAAACATTCCATCGTCAGTATCTAAAGCAAAATAAAAGAATTACATCAATTTTAAGTAAGTAACTAAAATATATTGCTACAATAACAGTAATTTAATCGTAACTACAACAACATAAAAATTAAATGAATAACAAACAAAATACTGTACATATTAGAAAATGTACAATTTAAACGCAGGCTGCATGTTCAGTGTTGGTGAAAGTTGTTTGATGTGGAGAGTTTCTTTAATCAGTAATTTCAGATCAGTGTTGGCTGTACAAAAAATATTGAAATTTGATAGGTTAAGGTCATGTCCTGTTTCTTCACTATGTTGGCGTATAGAGAAAACACAGGGTTTACTCAACTTTTTTGTGTTTTCATGGAAATTTCCATATGTTCATTGGCTCTAGCTAGTAGATGGCGTTTGGTTTTACCAATACAGGAGGCCTTACAGTCTCCACATTTGTAACTATATACAAGTCAAGAACAAAGAGAAATTGGGAGAAGGTCTTTAGTACGGAAAAAAAAAATCCTTTATGCGTGATGTGGGTTTAAAACATAATGTGAAATAATGAACTTGAGGGTAGTAACGATGAATTGTGCGTTTAATTTGACTTTTTAAAGTTAAGTTTTGTTTACCAATATATGGAAGAAAAGAGTATATAGTACGTTTGGGTACAGTTGGTATTCTGGGTAGATTTGTGAGTTTCTTAGTTAGAAAGGTGTTAAGTAATTTTTTTTAATAAATGTTGAGGGTACCCATTACGTTTTAGAGTAACGAATATTCGGAGTGTCTAATGTTATATTTATGATCAAGCAAAATTAATGTTGTGAAATGGTCATGGCTGGCTCTAAAGTACTTTCAACTTTGTAAATCACTTTTAAATAAAGATTTTATAAGAACCTCTTGTGTGTGTGTATATATTAATTGTACTCTTATGGAGAGAGAGAGACAAAAAAATAAACAACAAAAACGTAACTACAAATCAAACACCCAACACCAGGGCACAATTCATAAGGTGGGTCATTATGTAATGTGCCCTGGTAACATGATCCACCTTATGATTTGTGCCCCAGTGTTGGATGTTTGTTTTATGGCTGCGTTTTTTTCTTTTTGTTTCTCTCTCCATAAAATAACATTTGATTATATTTTATATAAGGTTTAGATATGATGTGTAAAAGTTACGCTATCTCTTCTTTTGATGTAACCTGTTTTATTAAAATTTTTGTTGCTTTCTTGAATAATATATATATATAAACACATATTATAGGCTAAATGACCAATAATTTGCATTTCAGATCGAATGACTAATTATCAAAGCTCAATTTTAAGAGAAGTTATGGTCATAATTTTTTATATATAGTAGTTTTGATTTGTTCTAGGTATATTATTACAATTTCGATTTTCCTTTATTTGTTTTGTAATCGTTTTATTTAACATTACGGTAAAACAAGAGAAGTTAAAGTAATTTTTCTCTAATATATAATACGTGTGTGGCACAGAGATAAGTCTGTGGGCTTATATCGCCAAAAAACAGGTTTCGATACCCGTGATGGGCACAACACAGATGGCTCATTTTGCAGTTTTCTGCTGAACTGCACACAGAAATTAAATAATATATGTGGGTTACATATATACATCAAACGAAAATAAAACACACATTGTTTCATATATGTATGTGTGTGTAGAAATACATACTCGATTTTCTTCTTCACTTGTGAAAATACTGCACTGGAGCTCGTTTTTGCTGATTCATTCAAGATTTTAAGTGCTGACAAAAGCTTTTTGTAGGACTGTTGAAGACAAAGAATAAAATATTGCTAATTTATGTTAAATATGAAGCGTATTAAATGTAATGTGAAATATGTTAGATAAATCGAACTTTCAGTCCTTCCTCCTACAGGTTGGTTGTTTTTTAGCGAAAAAGTAAATCATATAGTTTATGGTATGCAACTCGTTGACACGAAAGCGCACTGTGCATTTTTGGTGACATATAAGAGCGATCCTAAATCCGTTTATTTGACCAAATAATAGTAGCACAACCACTGCAATGAGTGCTATTTACGAGTTGCTTTAAATCTAATCTATCGATTCAAAGTAGGGGCTCATCTAGGCAGACATCCCTTGCGTAACTTTCAGTGAAATCCTGAAATACATAAACAAACTAGTCAGCAAAAGATTTGTCAATGACTGAAAAAAATACATTCTTTTTATCAATCAGATCTCTCAAAGCGGAACAGTTTTTTTAAATATATTTTACTTTCTGGGCACCAAATTAATTTTCACCCACCCCAAGGGAATTCTCGATTTGGATGAGATTAGTTCAACCATTTTATTGAAAAACAACATAGATATAACAAATATTTCTAAATATAAAAATCAAAGCTACTTCTTTTATTTCTAGAGAGAGAGAATTTCTTACATTTTCAAATGTGTATGAGCACAAGGTAAAGAAAATTTGTTTAGGTAAGTACAAAAGATCAATAAAGTAACGTTTGATAAATCTGAGATTCTAGACTGCACAGCACAATCTCATATATTGAAATACAATTGACATGAAAAAATTTGATAATGATCAGCACTCGGTTTAAGTTTTAATCCATGTTTCTCCTCTTCGATCGTCGAGCCTTTAAAACTTAAAGTATCAAAGACACACTGTGTGTTATTAATAGGAATAATAGATTAGCAATTTTTCACTTTCTGTAGTACGGACTGTGATAATCCGAACTATCACATATTTTTTATTGGATGTGTTGTTCTAGACCCTTACTTCATATACCAAATTTCAAGGCAATCCATTACGAAATGCACGAGATATAACATCTCTAATTTTGATGGAGATTCTTCCTTTTTTTTCTTCGCACCGAAAGTACGGAAACTTTATTTGACAGAAAAATATACTTAACTTTCATTATCCACTGATAGATCTTTACAACCTACAATTAGGAGTCTGATTTGATGTAAATATAAGCCACACTTGCAAAGTTATTCAACAAAAACGCACAACTGTGAGCAAAATTTTTGCACATGCCCATGCAAAAAGTCAGGAGAGCTGTGGTCTAAAATGTTTACTCTAGTTTCACCTAAGAGTAAAAATGGACCGTTTTTAGTTTCTGTCATTTGGATTAAAGACGGTGGTTGATTTAGAGCAGCAAAACTATAAGATGAAAGCACATGCAGATACATAAGTATTCGTTTAGTTAAGAAAAATAGATTAGCAGTTTCTAGCTTAAGCTTTCAAAACATTAATTCGTGTGGATAGTTATTATTTCTTATTCATTGCAAACTTTTAAGGACAAATTTGCTAAATTTTATGAATTTCTCTAATTGAAGAGCGTTTAGCTTCACATGATATTAGCTTAAGCAATTAGCTTAAATAATGATGCTTGATACGGCGGGTGATGACCAGAAACTGTTAATCTAGATTCCATGGCGTTACTATAAAGGAAATTATTAACACTGTTTTGGAGAGGAAAACTACTACCGTATGTTTCTAAGAATATAGTTGATTCTGTAAACATAGGTCTGTTCCATGCAATAGTGTTGCGATCCTAAAGCTAATGTTGATTGCTATCGAGTGTCACTTTCTTACTTGTGTAGTTTGTTGGTGTGTATTGAGAAAAACTCGTGATTTCTAATCAAAAACACCTTAAATGTGAAAAAAGGTGTGACCAAGAAAGGATTGAGCATGATACTTTAAGAAATGAAATAAAGATTGAGATTGAGCAAGAGATTTAATAGAATGAAATAAAGATTGGCGGCCAAACTGGTAGCTACACTTATAACATTGATAAGAATTTTACAGCAAATATTCATTCATTAGTTAGTTAGGCCGCGTATTTTCTTTTACCCACCATCATGCCCCAAGTTGAACAAGTTGGTTACTTAGAGATTAACCTGTTTTGCAAAAGCTACTTAAAATAAAAGTAAAATAATCTTTGGTATCGAAACATAAAACAAATGGTTTGGAAAATATTTCAAGCACATTTCAAATATAATTTGTGATACTGATGAGACTATAAGAACATACAATATTCTTCAGAATTCTCTAAAATTTTTCAGGAAGTAAAAAAAAAATCTAGTATGAAGGTTCAGCTGGCCAGTCATGTTTCTGTTAATCATGAAAAATCGGGTTCGAATATTGATTTTATTTTATTTCTAATGAACTGAATACTAATATTAATATTTAGCTCAGGTTTATAGTTATGGTTAGCCTTTATTTATTTATAGGATGAAAGAGAAACTTGTATGAACAAGGTGAATAAGGGGTTATCAATAGAGTGGTAATTTGTACTATGGAGATCTACACTAAATCAAAAAAGGACATTTTAATTTAAATAAAGAAAAGTACTTGGTTTCTTTAATAGCTTGTTTGTTTGTTGTTAATCACAAAATGGCTATCTGTGTTTCCTACCATGAATTTGTAAACCCGCTGTTTAGCGGTGTAAGCCTTCAGACTTGCCACAGGGGTAATATAACAGCTACGTTTAAGGTATACATAATTATTTTTAACAGAACTAGCAGATTTTCAGTTTTAAAAATTTTAGAGCCATAAGTATCTCAAATGCACGAGGGAAACTAATTTTTAAGAGTTATACCAGTTTAAATTTTATTAATGAACGTTTATTAATATATTACTTAGGTGGACTACAAATTATCATGAAATTAATTTGATTGTTGGCTTTTCTATTTTTAATAATTAAATCCGAATTGTGTTGTAAAGAAGTTTGAAAACTTGAGTTTTTATTTAATATTACCATCAACAGCTTCACTAATTTACTTTTCTTGGTGAGACAGCGGTAAGTTTACGGACTTGCAACGTTAAAATCCGGGATTCCATTCACCGCGGTGGATACAGCAGATACCACAATGTGGCTTTGCTCTAAAAGAAAGGAAAAAACGGGTTAAAATCACAAAAAAACTATTTTTTGAGTAAAAAATAGACAAAGCTGAATTTGTACGTGTCCCAATCAGCTTAGAACTTTTTATATTTCGCATTCAACGAGCTAATGCATGTACACTGACAGGCAATTTTATTAAGACACTTCATTTATTTACATATGCAATAATACACTGTTTATATGTGAATTTTTATGAAAAATGTATGTAGCCCTCTCCCCCAGTAGCACAGCGGTAATTATCAAGGCTTATAATGCTAAAAACCGTGTTCGATACTTGTGATAAGTACAGCGCAAATATTTCGATCAGTGCGAAGCAAAAAGCATTAAAAATTATATGTCATATAGCAACTGAAAATATATTTATGAATCGCATATCTTGACCCTTGACAGTTGAATTATTCTTGTTTTAAATTTTCATTAAAGCCTGTTTTTATAATAAAAAACTGAAATAAATATTAACTGATTTTGTTTATTTAATTCTGACAAAATTACCAGTTTAGTTGTTAAAATGGGCAGTAGCTAAATAAAACCGGTAACATGTGAATCACCAACAAGGTAATATTTATTTTCAACTGGCTGATATGGATCATTGTTTGTTATTTGTTAGATGGAGTATTTTCAGATTCTCATTGCTAGCTGTCCGTTATGTTGTAGAAATATATTATTTTGTAAAGTTTTATAGTGACATGTTTTTCTAATGATGCTTGATTACCTTAATGAAACGTGGCAGTTTATTGTACCGGTTATTCTATTGTTACGTATCTGCTTGTTTGTTAATTTCCGGTATAAATTCTTTCCGAGGAACTTCAGCGATACAAGTCCCTTTTTTGTTTAAAACTAGTTTATTCTTTCTCGATACAAACTTTGTAATATACAGAATTTCCACAGTCAATACGTTTTCGTCACTTTAAATTTAACAACTTTTATAATACACGCTATAAATCAGTGATTCATATACTTTACTTACCGTTACTACTGTTCGCTTCTTTAATTATTTATCTCTATATCGATCTATATCGCTGGCTTTCTTTGCTAGGCTTATATACTAAAAAAAAGAGGGCATTTAGCAAACACTCGGACATTCGCGGGGTTATCCGATAATGCGAAAAACTCCAGCGCATACGCCCTCAGCGTCACGGGACTCCCGCTGTCGTAACACTGCCCTTTCCTGTACAGAATTTACAAACACAAAATTAAAATACAAGTCTCTTAATTTTACGGGACGTTTCTT
>NW_013665847.1:158890-160068 GCF_000517525.1 Limulus polyphemus | reverse complement strand
GAAGCTACAGCTGTAGCTTCCTGATTTGGTATTGCATATGCCTCAGGCCACTTGGTGAAATAATCCATCACTACACAAATGTACCTGTTTCCAGCACGAGTTTGGGGAAAGGACCAGCAATGTCAATGGCTACTCTTTTCATTGGTGAGCCAACTTGATATAACTTCATTGGAGCACGTCCCTTATGCTTGGGTCCCCTTTTGGCACAACATGTACTGCAGGTCCGGCACCATTCTTCTACATCTTGCCTCATACCTATTCAGTAAAATCTCTGCCACAGGTGACTCAATCTTAACTCCAAGATACCCTCCTGTTAAACTATCATTGGACTGACGCAGCACAACTTCCCGTAACTTTCTCGGTACAACTGTTTGCCAGGTCGTCACTTTCCAATCTGCAGTTTCCCATCTCCGGACAAGAATACCATCTTCAAGCTTCAACTGGTCCCATTGTGCCCAATAGTTCTTTGTCACAGGGCGTAAGCTAGTCACCTTCTCCCAAGCAGGGCACAAAACACCTCCTTGTAGAAAATCAACCATTGGCTTCAAATCTTGGTCTTTCTCCTGTTCTGCTTTAATATCTATACTTGGTTCCACTTCACCACCATCAACTCCTTCAGTCACTTTTACTTCAGCTTGACGGCACCTGGTTAGTTCAACCTCTCTTTTGCAGCAATGTTTGCAGTCATTTTTGCAGGGTCTTCGGCTCAGTCCGTCGCATTTCCATAAGATTTTCCTTCTCAGTATTCAATATCACAATTATACTGGTTTATCTTTCCGATCCAATGTGCCAGTTGTCCCTCTAGGTTCTTTAATGATCTTAACCAGCGTAACGCAGCATAGTCTGTCCTGATGGTAAACCTAGCCCCATAGAGGTAAGGATGGAAATATGTCAGACTCTTTACTATAGCAAGGAGTTCTCTCCGTGTTACACAGTATTCTCTCTCTGGTCTACTCAGGATCCTACTGAAGAAAGCCACCGGATGTTCGTTTTCACCCATTTTCTGAGACAACACACCTCCAATTCCGACATTACTAGCATCACAATCCAGTATATACGGCAGTGAGGGATTTGGAAGATTTAAAAGTGGAGCTGAGACCAATTTTTCTTTCAATGTCTTGAAACTATGCTGGCAAGAAACCGTCCAATCAAACTTCTTGTCTTTTTGGTAAGGCACC
>NW_013665847.1:155478-157890 GCF_000517525.1 Limulus polyphemus | reverse complement strand
ACGGCTGAAAGGGCGCGCATGTTTGGTGTGACGGGGATTCGAACCCGCGACCCTCAGATTGTGAGTCGAGCGCCTTATCCACCTGGCCATGCCGGCATTGCTGACGAGGTTAGAAAACACACACAAGCTGTTATGTGAGATTATAAAGGACGATATGAAATATAAGACACAATCTACTTCATAAGACTAGCTTTTGACTTTTTACAGACGACTTGTCATTAAGCAAGAATCTCGTCTCGATAGCCATCATTTATATATATAAAGTTTAAAATAGTCTTGATCAAAGTGCTTGCATACTGTTCTATATTGATGTTATTGTCTACAAGCATGGAATAGTTATTGATTAAATGCCCGAACAGTAACAGAGAAGGTAACGTCTGATCGGACAAACATGTACGAGTTGTTATTTTGGTCTGTTTAAGTTGTTTTGTGTGAAAAGGTGTGCTTTGGTATAATCTTTTTCGAAATAGATAAAGGCTTTGTTCAGACAATTTCTTTGTATTTGGTGTAGAGTCATGCCTCGTCACGTGCCAGAAGTTACAGTTCACTGTCCAGAAATGCTATGAACTAAATGTACATTGATAGAGCAGTAGGGTACCCCAGAGTACTGTATCCAGAATCATGAAACGTCATCGGACTACAGGAAACTTTGTTCCAGCAAATTGTACTGTGTAGACACCGAAAAACCACTACCCGAGATGATCGTGTTTTGATCAGGTTAACACATCAAGGTCGAAAGAATTCTTGCCACACCTTACGGCAGGAATGGCATGAACACATTATTTCCAGGATATCCAGAAGATCACTGAATAGGAGACTGACCAATCTAGGTTATTTTGTAAGAAGGTCTATCTGCAAACCCATATCAACCAGAATTCACTGCCGTCACCGTGTTATTTGGGCAAGACAGCATGCCAACTTACAGTTAGGACACTGGCGAAATGTCATCTATTCAGATGAGTCCTGTTTCCGGCCTGTCAAAGCTGATGGTAGGATTCGTGTTTGTTGTAAGCCTGGAAACAGATGAGGGAATACTGCTTTTACCACAGGGAACACAGAGAAGGTGGTGTTTGGGCAGCTATTCATCATGGTGGAAAATCTGCTATTCATATTCTTCAGGGAAACGTCAATCGCGCCTTCTAAAGGCATCACATGGATACGATATTTCTGTCATATTCTAGGAAAAGGTTTGACAATAACTTTCTGTTCCAGGATGACAATGCCACTGCCCACAATAAACGCATTGTACAGGATTATCTCGACCAGGAGGACGTTACAAAATTGCTATGACCATCAAAATATCCAGATTGAACACCGATTGAGAACTGTTGAGCAGAACTGAGCCGGAAAATTGCTAACCACGACCCTAAACCAGCTACTGTAACTAAGTTACAAGCGTCTTCCAGTGACAAGTTGGGATGAAATCACGGTGGATTACATCAATAACCTCACAAAACACAGTGGTCAGCATCTAGAATACTTTAAGAGAAATTATTTACTCTGTGACTATGAGGAAATATTCAGTTTTTCGAAGAGAAGAATAGGAAACCTCATAGTTATTTTATTATATTATGCGATAAACGATTTTAGGGAGGTTTTAAGCTTATTTGTTTTTGTCAACTGTAACGGTTTGATGAATTAACTTGTTTGTTGTTAAGCGCAAGTTACACAATGAGCTGTTTGTCCACTTTTCACCATTCGTAGCAAAACCCGACTTGTAACATTCTACATTCACAGACTTACAGACGAGCCACCTGGGGGCAGTGAAAATATAAACAAGTTTGTATGTGTATTTTGTTTTACTGCAAAGCGACACAAATAGTTTTCTGTGCTCTGTCTACCACGGGAATCGGAACCCGGGTTTTAGCTGCCAGATTCGAGGATATAAACGATACGCCAATTTCTCTAACCATCCATTAAAACACGAGTCAAATTATATACTTTAGCTTCCTATTGATCAGCCTGTTCATATATATTTTTCGAGTTATCAGTCTATTCCTGATGATCCCTGACAAACAGATCACATAAAATATTCCTTACGGTTGAAAGCTAATATTATTTAGTTGTGACTTTTCCATAAGTCTGTAACTTCTCCCTAAAAAATATGTACATAATTATATATTCAGTACACATATTTTCTAGATCTTTACGCCATCTGAAAAATTCTATCTGTTTGTTGTCTGTTTGGTTTTAGGTTTTAATTTCACGCAAAGCTACACGAGGACTATCTGAGCTAACCGTCTCTAATGTAGCAGTGAAAGACTAGAGGGAAGACAGCTATTCATCACCACCCACCGCCAACTCTTGAGCTACTCTTTTACCAACGACTAGTGGGATATACCGTCACATTATAACACCTGGCCCGGCATGGCCAGGTGGATAAGGCGCTCGACTCGCAATCTGAAGGTCGTG
>NW_013665847.1:111839-154614 GCF_000517525.1 Limulus polyphemus | reverse complement strand
CACGACCTTCAGATTGCGAGTCGAGCGCCTTATCCACCTGGCCATGCCGGGCCAGGTGTTATAATGTGACGGTATATCCCACTAGTCGTTGGTAAAAGAGTAGCTCAAGAGTTGGCGGTGGGTGGTTATGACTAGCTGCCTTCCCTCTAGTCTTACACTGCTAAATTAGGGACGGCTAGCGCAGATAGCCCTCGTGTAGCTTTGCGCGAAATTCAAAAACAAACAAACAATTATAACACCCCAACGGCTGAAAGGGCGAGCATGTTTGGTGGAAGGGAGATTCAAACACGCGACCCACAGATTGAGAGTCGAGTTCCCTGACCACCTGGCCATGCCAGGCTTGTTATTTGTTTCTTTGTTGTTAAGCGCCAAGCTTCACAATGGATTATCTGTGCTGTGCCCACCACGGGTATCGAAACCCGGATTTTAGCGTTAATAGCCTTCATACTTACTGCTGAGCCACCGAGGGGCATCTTCTTTTTGCAAAAATGAACTTCTCATTGCGATCATTAAAATAATTTAATATTTTAATAAATATAAAATCAAACGAGTAAATTTCAAAACTAATTATAGATAAATAAAAGCGTTATTAATGAAAGCAAGTACAAATAATCGTGATATAATATTTTTAGTTCTCACATGAGAAATTAGTGTGTTGTTATCTTTCAGTACACCCAACATGTATATAAACACTAACTAGTTCAAATAAACTAGTAATTATAAACGTTGCCTACACTAATATAAGCTTTGTACATAAAAAAAGAATATCTTAACCATTTCCGGAACTTGAAGTACTAAAATGAGCTTAGAAACATCTAATCATCAACTTCGATTTGGGTGCAGGAATGTGTGTGTGTGTCCTTTATTATAAGAATCTTTTGACGATTTTTGTAGAGCTTAAAATATTGTGAATTTCAGGAGAAGAGAAAACTAAAAACATGTAGTTTCACGTTTTTTTTTTAGAAAATTGAAAATACTATAGTACAGTAACATATATTAACTTAGAACATACACATAGCCCCCAGTGGCAGAGCGGTATGTCTGAACGCTTGAAACCGGGTTTCGATACCCGTGGTGGGCAGAACAGATAGCCCATTGTGTAGATCTGTGCTTAACTTCAAACAAACAAACAAACAATTTTGCAAATAATAATGTTTTAGAGATTTTAGAAAATCGTTTCATGTGACGAAAACATTTATTATTCTGTTTGTTTGTTTGTATTAAGCACAAAGCTACACAATGGTCTATCTAAAAGCTAAAAAAATTGAACTTTCGCTAATCCAGAGTAAAAACAATCCAAAAGGTGAAATTTATTTTATAAGAAGACGTCATGGTCTTTTACATAATGCCACCACGGGTATCGAAACCCGGATTCTAGCGTTGTAAGTCCGCAGAAATAACGCTGTGCCACTGGGGGGCTTATTATTCTGAAAAAAGCTTTCAAACATCAGTATAGCACTGTAAGCAAATGTTTAGATATACGTTCAGTATTTTCCTTTACATTATTTATATGAGATTTTTCAAATGTGAAAAAATATACATAATTTGTATCAATTCGCATATAATTATATATATACATAAATTTCGTAATGTTTCATTTCAGTATAGTCGCAGTTCCCAAACTTTCGATCTTTCTACCTTTTGTCCCACATATACCTGACATGCAAACTAAACAATAAAATTAAAGAAATCAAACAATATAAGGTAATGATTTGAAAAATATATATTATACTATTATATATTATTATACTAGAGAAAAAATATATGAGGCCAATTCTTTATATTACTTATTCTTTTATTTTTATTTTAAACAAGCTTCTTTGGAAATCTTGCTGTAGCACTTGGTGTCGTCTCGTGTACCACCAGAGATGCACGTAACTCAGTTTGGAAACCTTGCCGTATATTATAGAAAGTGAGTCTCTTTCGTCCTTAAAATCATTGGGATAATCAGATAAATATCCAGGAAATAAAATTTCACAAGCTTGTATACTTGCTTGTTTGTTTTAGTGCAAAGCTACGAAATGTGCTTTGTCCACCACGGATAATCGAAATCGGGATTTTAGCGTCGTAACTCTGTAAACTGACATACTGGGGACAACATTACAAGTACAAAAAACAACAATAAAAAACAAAGACTGTTTTAAGCATACTACAAAATCTTATTGTGAAAAAAAAGAAAAATATATGCATACAATTGACGTTTACAACTGCACTAGCAGAGACCCCAAAACAATTACAAATTACAGTATCTTTTATTGCAACAGTACTTCTTTAAACACAGGATTTTTAGAATAACACTGGGCAAGAACAAAAATTTTTTTCTTTGCTACTAAAAAACATGTAACTGTTGCTGAGTCATTTGAAGATGCTGATTCTAAAAATCATGTTGAAAATTACTGATCGCCTCTAGTTTTCGAGTTTGATAGATTTGTTCCAAATATTCTTATATGTCATGAAAATAACAACTTTTATTTTAATAACTTTATTTATTCATTGAAAATTGCATTTGTGTGTTTTTCTTATAGCAAAGCCACATCAGGCTATCTGCTGTGTCTACCAAGAGGAATCGAACCCCTGATTTTAGCGTTGTAAATCCGGAGACTTACTGCTGTCCCAGTGAAATATTTCATTTAAGGATGTTCAAAAACAATATATAATAGCAATACCAATTTGAAAAAATCAATGAATATAATACAATTATATACTGAAAATACATTCAGGCTATGTTCAAAACTTTCATCATGGTATTATTATATATTTTTGTTGGAAAATATCTGATTGACTTGTTGAGCCTTTTGTTTATGTTCTCAGTTTGACGCTGTAACAACCAACAGTAATCTCCCATCACTGCAGGATTATATCGTCCTTGATATCGCTTTTCCATTGGAGAAATATCTTGGTGGAAGTGG
Source organism: Limulus polyphemus (assembly GCF_000517525.1). NCBI lineage: Eukaryota > Metazoa > Arthropoda > Merostomata > Xiphosura > Limulidae > Limulus > Limulus polyphemus. Next base: position 151,705 of record NW_013665847.1, on the reverse strand, counting down.
TTACCATGCCTATGGCTCACTGCACCTAAATCATTTGGAAAGTCTGAATGGGAGTGTGAGAAGTACATCTTAGACTCCATTTTCCTGTAGTTCTCGAGCATATAATCAATTATTACAGTATACTTTTTATCTCCATAATTTCCTAAGAAGTATTTGACAACCAGTTTGAATGATTTCCAGGCAGCAAGTTCTTTCTGATTGAGTACTGTTTCAAAATAATCATCCATCAACACTTTCCGAATCTGCTGCCCGACAAAAGTACCTCCTTTCATTTTTATTCCACTGATTTTTGGAAACTTGTCTGACAGATATCTGAAATCCTCACCATGTCTGTTCATTCCTTTACAAAATTCTTCATAAGCCCCAGTGGGGGCAGAAACACACTTTGAGAATACACTAAAAGTTGATAGTCAATATTCTGTTTCCCTGGTATGTAATTCTATCTCACTGGCCATTCCTTCTTTTTGAAATGATTTTTATCATCTTGGCTGTCCCAGAAACACAAAAAGCAACAATGTTTGATATACTCACTCTGCAGGCCTAGCAGGAGGGCAGTGACTTTTAGTGGCCTCAAATATAATCTGCATGCTTTTGTAAGTTTCTTTCATGTTCACAACATGAACAAATGGAATCAATGACTTAGTATTCCTATTGTGCAAAAGTACAGCTTTCAGATTAACTTTAGATGAGTCGAGAAGAAGTTTCCATTCTTGAGAATGATGTTCAGTACCTAATTCTTCCATTAGTGCATCAACATCTGTACAGAAACACAAATTATCTTACATACTGTAGTGAGAAGCAACACTTCGATGGCGACTTAGGTACATTGAAACTGTGGTTTTTGGAGCTAATAAATTTCATTGCTGTAAACAAAAGCCAAGAATTTCCCCATGCTGCTTTGGTACAGATAAGTCACGAATGAGATCATTTAGCTCTTCTTGTGTGATTAGATAAGGCAGTTTATATTGAGGTGTCACAGCAATAGAATTACTAGATGAAGAGGATGAAGATGACTCATTATCTTCTTTTCAGGATAACTCTTCTGTTTCCCAGTTTGCTGGTGGATATGGCACTTGAAGGAAATCCCCGTGAGGTACTGGTTTCATTGCAGATGCTGGATATCTAATGTATTGTTTACTTTTCCCTGAATATCCATAGACATTAGTCATACAAAAATAACAGTCAGTTAGGTGATCTTTGGGCTCATGGAATATCATGAGAACTGCAAATGGAATACTTTCTTTCTTCTTATTCAGTCACTGTATCAAGCCAGATGTGCAAACTGTACAACACACATGTAGAGCTCAATATTTATCTTGGTTACCAATTTTACTTCCAAAATAGTAGTAAGCTACCTTTACCTTGTATGTGATGTTTTTCCTTCTTGAAACTGTAATATAGTTTGCACAAATGTAGCAGAAAATGTTTGGGTGATTTTCAGACTTTACTTGTTATGGAGCAGCCAGCATTTTAAATGATTTTCTAAGAAATGTAAGAGAATTTACGTTTACAGAAAATTAGAGTTATGAAAATTAAAAAATTAAACATTTTGCAGAATTTTATTATATTATGGGTATGATGCGAGGAAAAAGGTCGGACTTTATTTTGACTGTGCACGGAAGGAGGCTAAGTGACCAACTGAGTGACAACTGAGAGAGAAGCGTCTGACTCCGCCTGTTTTATGCTCAGTTGAGGGACTTCTCGAACGTTCTAGTAAACTGAGCACGTGAGAGTTTCGTGATTCCCAGGCGGCTGGCCAATCGCTGATTCACATTTTGGTGGTAGAACTTTTGTTTTACAGGAGCGACATGGTAAATTCTTTTCTTTCACACTCTTATTTCTTATGGATGTGGGTACATGTTGTTTAATTCTATCCTGCAGTCTTTGTGAAGTGCGACTTACGTACCTACATTCGCATTGGCACGAGAATTCATAAATAACCATACTTTTCTGTGTGGTAGGTATCGCATCTTTGTGTGTTGCAGACAACAACTTACGTGTGGAATAAGCACAGTAGGGGTTCACTGCAGAAAAACATTTAGTAATGGCCGTTTTAAATTGTTATTCAAATTTTGTTGAAATGTTACCAATCCATGGTAGTTTTAGGTAAACAGGACACTTGATAGGACCAAATTTTGGGGCAGTTGAGAAGCTCGCAATTTTCCTTGAAGTAATTACTTCAGCAGTTATTTCCTTTGCAACATCTCAACCAACAAGTGACCCAGTTATCAACGCAATTTTCAGGTTTTGAACAACTCGACTTTCAAGATCTATATATCTACATGCGCCGATGTTTCCGTTTATCAACGCTATATTTTAAGATCTGTGCAAGAACTCAGCTAACAGATGTTTCCGCATATAAAAGCTATCATAAAAAGATAAATTAACACTGTAAGTTTTCTACAATTTTTTTTTAGTTTAGTTAGGGCTAAACTTTACTGTCCCTATTACTATTAATAAATAAACTTATAATTTTATTCTACGACTTAACGTTAGACCTTTTAAAAATTATTTGATAAGCTTTCAACGTGTTGTTGTACAAAATGTCTATAAAAGTATATTAACATCCACCTTTTGTTTACATCCGTTGAAATGAAGTACAGCGTATGCGCATTTAGATAGATACATGCGCATTTTCAGGACAGACAAAAACTGAGTATTACTATAATAGATTCTTTAGCAGTTTTAAAGATCAATACTGATATTCAAGCAAATTATTCTATTATTCTGTATGCATCAAAATTCTATACTAATATCGAGGTTTATAATTCTCTTCTTTTGGAGATGTGAAAGATCGATCCAGGTTTGAGGTTTATATTACGTAGTAGGGAGGAAAGATCGATACAGCTATTGAGGTTGATAATTCTCTTCTTTTGGAGATGTGAAAGATCGATCCAGGTTTGAGGTTTATATTACGTAGTAGGGAGGAAAGATCGATACAGCTATTGAGGTTGATAATTCTATTCTTTTGCGGGTATAAAAGATTTATATTGATACTGTGGTTGGCAATTCGATTCTTCAGGAAGTATGACAAATCGTATTGATATTAAAGTTTATAATGTTAATCCTTAGCAGGCATGAAAGATCGATATTAATATTACAGATTTTAATTTTATTCTTTAGTCAGTACTAAAAAAGCCAAGTGCATTTTTGCTCTAGAAATATAGGGTTAAACGAATATTTACATGAACATGCGAAGTGTATAATGTGTAAGATGTATCTTTGCTTCACCTCTATGGTTCTGTGTCTTATGAGATTCTTATATACAAGATTATTGATAAGTGAATTTGTGTGTTTGTTTGAAGATAAGCACGAAGCTACGCAATGGACTATCTGTGCTCTGCCCACCACAAGTATCGAAACCCGGATTCTAGCGTTGTAAGTCCGCAGACATTCCTCTGTGCCACTAGGGAGCATTGATAAATGAAACGTAATCTAATGATGTACAATATGGCCGCAGAAATGATAAATAATATGTTGGTTAGACGCTTGAAAATTTTCCCATTCCATCTTCATCAAATGTTTTCAGTAAATACAGATAATAAAACTCAAAATAACACACTAAAAATGAAATGTAGATCTAATCCTCCAAGTGAAACCAACAAATATTAGAATGAATGAAAGAGAATTACTTCAACCCTTAAAAACATCATTTCACGTGAAGAAGCTAGAAGTAACTTCAAACATGTTGTATGGATGGACAGCCTCTAATATGTTAAGGAAATCTTAACGGTAGAATACATAAAGAAGAACGGGAGTTATCGATTTAATGGACAACAACGAAATGACTAATTATTACTGGAGTATAGTGAGAGAATGAAAGTGTTATTTCACTGGTGTTTTTTAAGAGAAGTTCTTTTGCCAAAGACAAGCATTGTTGCATTATTTCTTGACGTAGTATTTAACAGTAAGTCTGCGCAACGAACTTTGTTTCCTTGAGTCACGATGGAGTATTGTAAGTAATCTTAGAAAGATCGGTGTTGGAAAAAGTTGCCCAGTGGGAAGGTGTACATAAGAACTTGAAGTGAGCTGTCGCTCAAAAGCCTGTATTAAAAATGATAGCAACTAGATATGTATTTTACTTTATACAGGTATTAAATATTGCTACTTTTTATGTATGTATATGTATTTGGAAGAACAGTCATGTATTGTATAGCGGCGACCCTTAATTCGGCTGATTATAGAATACCTTGATGAACTTACGTATTATTCTTAGGAAGTCTTGAGATAAGTGAAGTATTGGGATCTTCCAATTTTTAATAGCATTATTTGCATGTGATTCACAGGCAGCAACTGACAACTGCAAAGTTTGAGTTCTTGATCATTTGTTGGTGGGAGGCATGGGTTAACACTGAACTTTCTCTTGCTTGGAGTTGTTCGATCAGAACACTTTACCATTATCAGTTTTATTGATGAGTTCATGTGCTCACAGCTCACTTGTATGCAACGAAAAGTGGTAGTAATGATTATAACGTGCCAAGGACAGATGATAAAAACCTGTGAAAGTTTTTATAAGCACTAAGAAGGATAGCACAAAAATAAAGCTTCCTAACTGTATCCATCAACTATAGTATAATGACAGAATAAAAATGACTTGAAAACTGCAGTGACAGGTGAACAAAGAATCATGAAAATGTGTCAACTTAAAGTAACGTTCAAGTAATTATTTTGGACAGGCTATTTCAGAACCGACATAAAGGAAACTAAAAGACATGATGTTTTTGTTGTTTTTTATACGGAAAATAGCCTTTTTAACTTTAAGTATTTAATGCTGATCTAAATATCACTAAAATATTCTGTATTTAAAGCCTTTAACATTAAGTATTAGTCAAAAGAAGCTACCTGCATAGATGAGAAGTAGTAACTAACACAGTAATGGACATACCTAATATAATATACCATTCTTATTTATCTACGTTACTATTTTACAATAGCCTGGATTTGTATGTGTCCGACTATAACTGGCGAACCGCTGGAACGATTTTTACCGAATCTGACATTTACTCTTAGGGACACCCGAGGTGTGGCATGAAGTGGTCGGACCTTACACCCTATGCTACTTTTCATGTCTTCCCTATGTGTTGAACTAGTATGTCAGCTAATGATAATTAGAATATTTCCATTCATCAATTGGACACTCTTACAGTCAGCGAACGAAATTCCAGTCTTTATAACTCGGGGTTCAGTCAGCTTAGGAGGTTTTGGGTTAGATCTCAGGATCTAAAAATGTATTTGATTTTGAGCAAAACAACATTGGGCTATCTGCGTAATAATATATTTGTATAAATTTATAGGAAAGCTTAGATGTTTTCTGTGATATATCCAAAACAATTCGGCATGTACTACTGAATAATAATCCATGCTATGAAATTCGGGATCTAGATACAGACAGTATATCAAATTAAGTTCTTCCTTCCCGTTTGCTACACAGCTAACTAAGGAAGTAGAACCTTCAACCTTTTAGGCTAACACCATTGATATCAATATTTGATTAACCGCTGAGGCTCTTCGTTGAATGTTTCCTTGTAAACCGCTTCAAAGCTAGTGTGAACTTGTCAGAGTACTCTGTTTTTGTTACGTGACTGAACTAAAGTTTTTCTGACAAGATATAAACGCCTACACAAGCTCACGGCAACTGAGTTCAAGATGTTCTCTAGAGAACTCCTTCACACTATCAAAGTGGTAACATATTTATATCCTTAAACAACGTGGCACCAAGAATGTGTCAAGCAATTATATACCTAATACGATGTAAAATAAAGAATAGATAAAGAAGGCATGTCCAATTCAGAACTACTGAGATCCAATGCTTGATTCCAAGAGAACTATTTTTGACTTTTATTACCTGTTATCAGGCTGAAATCTCAGGTAACAGCATAGTTCTTTAAGAACTGTATGAACAAAGTTCATACTTCGCCACCCACGCTCTTGAATCTCTAGATAAAGGCAGCTTAAATTAATCAAAATAGTTAGTTTCGTAAAGAACTTTGAACGGGATTGACGTACTTGGTGACGTCAATGTCAACAATATTTTTAACTAGAGGTATAAAGCGAGTTTTTTTCTTTATTCTACGATATATCATTTGATTTGATTTTGATAAGAATAGTACAATATTTTGAGACAGACAAAAGCATAGTGTTTTATTATTGTATTTAATTGTTTTAAATTACTTTGGAGTAACTTTATTTTAAAAAGTTCAACCTGGGAGACGACGTTCTGTAGCACTAAATTTAATACTATTAATTTATAGCATTATTAATATTCTATGTTCTCTTGGTGCGTAATCTACATGTTGTAATCATCCATCTGTAACTTTAAATTATTTCTTAAAATCTACGACGCTAAAATTCATGTTTCGATACCTGTAGTGGGCAGAGCACAGATATCCTATTGTGTAGATTTGCGCTTAATAACAACCAATCCGCCAACCAATTTCCTAAAGTAATTAATTTTTTTTAATATCATTGCTACTATAGGTAAGTTTACGTTAACCTTGACCCTTGACCTGACTTGGCACTACACAGTAAGTGAAACCATATAGGATAACCTATGTAGTAGAAGAATATTTATTCTGTTTGTTTGATGTTAAGTACAAAGCTACATAATAGGCTATCTGTGCTGTGCCCACCATGAGTATCAAAACCCAGTTTTTAGTATTATAAGCCTTTAGACTTACCGTTGAGCCATTAGGGGTCTGTGTTTTGTGAAATGAAACTAAGACAGAAAGCATTATATTGGCAACTAAGCATATGTATGTATTTAATGTAATAAGCACAACACACAAAGTTACACAAAGGGCTATCTGTGCTCTGCCCACCTTGGGTATCAAAACCCGGATTCTAGCGGTATAAATCCGCAGACATACCGCTGTGCCACTGGGGGGTGGGGGGCAAGTGTAAGGATCCTTTAAATATTTTCCATTTCGTTTTTTTTTTCTAAATGCAAAACTACTAAATGGGGTATCTGCACTCCGTCCACCGTGGGAATCGAACCCCAGATTTTTGTTTGTAAGACCGGAAACCTACCACTGACCCACCAGGAAAGTCTTGAGTTTTAATTGCGAGTGTCCATTTTGGTATAATTTATTTTTTAACATTGTTTTAAAAAGACCTTTAACAACTATTATTAATTTTAGTGATGACTGTCCTAACATCCAGTTAGTCCACGCAAGATGCATATGACGCCCCTATCCATTTAGGCCATCTGTGTTGTTTAATAACAAATAAAAATAAACCCCTTACACTAAAATATAGTAATACGCCTATAAAAATTCAATAGGAACAGTGATATCACCGAAAAAAAACTTGTTTTTAGTTTCTTGTCTGATCAATACACAATTATCGAGACAAGGAAAGAAAACAATTCATGGTCGATTAAATTCATATTTGCTCTTGAAATTCACGCACTCGTCGTTTTCTGGAGTTATACATTTTTTTTTGTTTTTTCACGTTACCATCAAATTTCCAAAAAAGGAAAGAAGGAAATAGTTTCACTCCAAAATAATAGTACAAAATATGAAATATTTACTAATAACAAGGCTCTTTATAATCTTTAAGGCCCAGTTTTTTACAACCAGTTTTTGGGGTGAATGACAAGCTGATACTTTGCAGGAAAATGTACTATTGAAATACCCCTACGCTTCTACGAGTGTTTTAAAGGGTTTAGTTAGTTAGTTTTGTTGTTGTTGTTAATTACAAAGCTGCACGGTGAGCTATCTATATTCTGCCCATAGCGGATATAGAAACCCGATTTCTAACATTTTAAATATTGAGATTTACTGCTGAGTCATCGATGGGCAGGTTTAAAAGTATGACAATATCTTTCAAAGAGCAGTGTTAGATTATATTAGAATATATTAACCTGTTCGAAAGATATTTTTATAAACTCCCCTGCAGTGTTTTTTCTTTATTGAAATAATAAACATACCAGCTCGTACATAGAAATTACGTTTACACTACATCCAGTTGAGAAACATGTTAACGTAATACATCTATGCGGTTGTGAGAAAAACTGATCCCGTGACAATTAAGTTAAACCACATTTGATAAATGTTCGAATTTAAATTTATCCGTAATGATATTGGGTTTTAAGTATATACAACTAAATATCTGGTACTTAGAACGTGTATGTATGTGTATTTACAATAAGATATATGTTTGTAATAACTGTGAGAGAGAATTCTTTGTTTACCGATTTAGAATTTTAATGTTTGTTTTTAAGTCCTGACCGTTGAGTCATCTTAAATGCCCATGCACCATCAGTGAAAGACTAGAAGGAAAACATTTAATCAACACCACCAATCCTCAACTCTTTTATCAACAAACTAGTATAAAAGCCCAACAAAAACGACAGAAAACCATTGTTGAATGATTAGCGAAAATTATAGAATGTACCTAAAACGAATTTGTCTGTACCTCCAAAATTGCCCCCCCCCCAGTGGCACAATGGTAGTCTGTGGACTTACAACGCTAGAAACCGGGTTTCGATACACGTGGAGGGCAGAGCATCAGATAGCCCATTGTGTAGCTTTGTGCTTAATTACAAAAACTAAACCTCCAAAATTCACCTACTCTTCACTGATTTCATCAATCTCGAAGTAATTTTTAATCAACAAATTTTTAGTAAAGCTACGCAGAAAAATGAAATGTTATCGTGAACAAAAGTACGTACGCACTCTTAAAGAGACTTAAATAGCACTCTTGAGCCTTTTCACTGTTCTTGGTCAGAAGTAGAAAACATATTGCGGACATTCCAAAACAAATTTTCAACTGTGCAAAAGATAAAATACATTTGGTAGTAAAAAACGTTTATCTTTCTTCATGTTTTAAGACCAAGTAGATAATATATGTGTTAAAATACAAAAGAATATTAATTATTTAACATTTATTCACCATTTAAAACTTTTTAAACACTGACTCTATAACGTTAGTAATAGTAGGCCTATTTATGGTCTAATTTATGCATTAGGCCTAATACATAGCTAAAACACTACTTAGTAAATTAAATTTTCTTTAGGCTACAGTTCAACATTATAAAACTTCTGAATTAAACTATTTTGCTGTTACATCACCGAAGATATCAAAAAGTAAAGAATAAAAAAACAAACCTTTCTAAGAAATCAACATGAATATTGAGCATTCAACATAAACACCATAATTGACCTAAGAAATAATCCGGTGACAGTTTTGTTGCTAAACGATGATGTATATTGTTGAGCATCACCAAAAAAAAAAGAAAAAAAAGAAGCGTGACAACGTTCTCGACAGAGTGACAAAGGGAATAAGCCTTTTATAATTAGTGACAATAGGATTAACCGTCACATTTTTACGCCTCCACAGCTAAAAAGGCGAGCATGTGCGGAGACGGGTATTCAATACGCAAACCTCAGGTTACCAGTTAAGTGCCCTAGACACCAGGCTATGCCAGGCCACAAAATTGTAATACAATTTTTGTATTTAAATGTTGATTGAGCTTTTGATTTCACGTGTCTTTAATACTATGGGATTATTTCAGGTAATAATGCCACTTACTATGGTAGAAAGACACTACATACAGTCCATGAATATTTTTCTTTCTTTTCAAAACTAAACATGAAAGCTTAGGAAACGGTTCTTTTTTAAATCTGCTTTATTTTTAACTCATCATACAAATCACTTTTTAATGCAAATTTACTAATGGAAACATATGGCACTAATTTATTACAAAAATAACAGTAAAATAATTATTATTCCATTGAAAATTTAAAATGTAATAAGTTATTAGTAAAGATAAAATAATTCTAGGCGTTTTAATAAATATTTATTTTGATGTGCATGTGTCGTGTTCTGTTATTCGCAAATAATTAATCACAGAATGATAAAAATCTTGGAACGTTTTTCAAAACATAATTATTAATGATTCATTAACAAGAGTTTTAGAAGGAGGTGTTTGAGAAAGAAGTATCAGCACAGAGAGTGACACGTCGTTCATATAAAAACTCGTCCTTGAGGAGTTCGAACCATATATGAATGTAGAACGACCTTAATCAATTGCAATTAAATTCTACTCAGGTGGATAATAAATCCCTAATCAGCCGTGAAAGCTGTTTCTACCGTTATTTAGAATATGTTGGAGCATTTATTGGATCTTCAATCTCTTATCATATTATATAACGTTATATTACAGTTTATTTTAATATGGATTTATATGTGCAGCGCCTCCAGTGGCACAGCGGTATGTCTGCGGACTTACAACACTAGAAACCGGGTTTCGATACCCATGGTGGCAGAGCACAGATAGCCCATTGTGTAGCTTTGTGCTTAATTCCAAACAAACAAACAAACTTATCATCTTATATAATGTTATATTACAATTTATTTTAATATGGGCTTATATGTTGCAGCGCCCCCAGTGGCACTGCGGCATGTCTGCGGACTTACAACGCTAGAAACTGGGTTTTGATACCCGTGGTGGGCAGAGCACAGATAACCCATTGTGTAGCTTTGTGCTTAATTATAAACAAACAAACAAATATGTTGCAGCTTTTTCACTAAATCATTCATTGAAAAATAAGTTTTACAAATATGCATGGGATTAAAACAACGGAAATCTGACAGTACCAACAATATTCGTATGACTGTAAAACTGACACTACAAGTGTATATTCCTATGAATATAAAACTAACGATATCAATGTATCTCTTAAAGTAGAACTGACGATACCACTGTATAATCATACGAATATAAAACTGACAATACCAGTGTATACTCCTATGAATGTAGAATTAATGATACCAGTGTATAATTCTATGAATGTAGAATTAATGATACCAGTGTATAATCCTATGAATGTAGAATTAATGATAGCAGTGTATAATCCTATGAATGTAGAATTAATTATACCAGTGTTTAATCTTATGAATGTAGAATTAATGATACCAGTGTATAATCCATTATATATCAAAACGAAAATTCCAATGTATGGTCTTCTAAACGTAGAATCCACGATACCAGTAATAATCCTATGATTGTATAATTAAAAATACTAGTATATAATTCTATGAATGTAGAATTGACTATATATCTGTTTTATCTTACAGAGTATTGATTTCGAGACACATGAGTAAGAAATTTTCGTGGACTGGTTTTAATAAATCATAAATTAATAATTGAATAAGTATTGGGAGTTAGTTTAAGAAATCTCTCTCTCTCTATATATATATATATATAGTTATCCGTCTGTTTTTCTTATGTCTTAATGTCACTAGTTGTTACGTGGGACCGACGCCAAAGGAAAATGATGTTTATTACCGCATGTATAACACGAACATACTTTCTGTTCGATCGTATTCAGTAAACCTGCATAGCGAATGACACACTCATGCCGTCCTGCCATTCCCGTTAAGCCAACGAAACAAACAATTTTTTCAATTTTCAGCCGGTTTGACTTAGCCTGGAATTAACCCTCCTTCATTTATACAAATCACTTATCCCGCTTCAATGGATTATTCAAATATTTCTATGCTTTCAACTTATTATTCATTTTTTAAATAAAATTGGCGATGTTGATCTGAAATTTTAAGCTCTCTCCCAGTGTCTCAGCTTACGACCCTAAAATTCTGATTTCGATACTTGTGGTGGGCAGACCATAGATAGCCCCTGGCGTAGCTTTGCGCGTAACAATAAATACCGCAACTCAAATTCTAGAGGATTTGACATATCTCGTATTAAATCACAATATTAACACAAACCCTCAGATTAGTGAAAATAGTAATATTCAAAATGTTATCAAAATCAAGTAGTTATTACTTTAAACAAACTTGCATATTTTAAATCTATTGATATCACCTAATTTAAGCATATCAATAAGTTATATGAATGAAAAAATATAAATTAAATCTATGTAACAAATAGTTTATAGAGGTCTCTACTTCCAAGTAATATCAATTTTTCTGACGTAATACTTTTAACTTCTTAAATTTGATTTCATTTTTACTTAATATTTTTCAGATTTTGGTTCTAAATTTATCCTTCAATATCTTGCTATATTTTGGGTCTTAATAATAAAAATAGTCTCTAGTCACTTGTACAATTAAGCACATGGTTGAATCGATGAGTTATACCTTTCAAAGGAGGCGCTGCTGTGTTATATAGCTCTCTGTCTTGATCTTGTGCAAGCCACACACGGCAGTCACTTCGAAGCTGCTGTGGGTATTTGGTCAATAGAATTAATCGGAAAGTTTCGAGGTAGTAGGGCGCTGTCATCAGAAAAAGACCACTCAAGAAAATATTATGTCTGAGCTATTTTACCCTTAGCAGACGTGAAGGAACTGTCCAAAAAATAATTCGTCGTTTCGCTCATAATAATAGGCTCCAGTAAATCCTGGTGATACGACATTCCCTCTGGAAGTGGAAACGAACAACGCTTATGCATTGTGCTGAATTTATTAGAATACCATTTCATGACTTTGATCGAACTGAACAATATGAAATCTGAATGTATTTAAGAATCTCCTGTACTAAGTTCGAACAACGTCGCTGGAAAAGCTTTAGCTTGAAATTCGTTTAGAAAACCTACAAATATTTGACACTGATAAAGCACGAACACCTGAACTTTTCGAGTTTCTTCACTTTCCCATGCTGCTTGACGATGATCCGATTGGTGTGGCTAATTTTCTTCTTGGAGGTCGTAGTTCTAAAGAGCGGTGAGTAATGCATGTCATTTTGCATTTTTATTGAAATTAATATACTGCTAACTTTACATTAGACGACATTCTATAAATATATGTATAAAACTAAAAGTTAATTATTTTAAAAACACATTCTATTATTTGTGTATGTGTGTTATGATCACCAAATATCCGTTCTTGCACTATGCATGGACATGATTCGTGAATTTTACAGAGATTTTACTCTTAAGTTATTTTGCAAAACTCTTCTTTATTCACGAATAAAATAGGATATGGCAAAATAAATGCATAACGCATATAATCGAGACGCAAGGCTAGTGTACGGAGGTGGTATTGACTTACGGCTGGTGATATTTACTGTATAATTATTATAGTGAAATTTATATTTCACCAATAGAAACAGTGCGACTTATTCTTTTCTAAAAACTGAATTTTTTTTTCAGTTGGCAAACAAAATATACTATATTGGAACATTATTACTTTTAAAAACTTATCTTATTGCAAGATAGCCCTAATACGACGTGCTCAAAATATTTCTTGGAGTGAAAAATGAATTATTAAAAAACAGCATAAACGTATTCGGAAACATTGGGTATATATAGCCATTTTTACAGTCGGTCCCATACATGTACAAATAACAAGTACATTATTTCAAAAATAAAAGAATAGGAGGAGGAGGGATTCAACTTTAAAAAAAAGTAGCTACAACGAAGCTTAAAAGTTAAAGTAGAAGTTTTTTTGTTTTTTTAAGAAATTTAATTTTTTGGATCACAACAGTTTTAGTGACAACAGAAATCTGGACAAGTTCGGTATCTACAATTAATGAAAACAATTTTCTTGGAAAATATTAAAACTGATTTAGCAAACATAAGACGTCAAATTAGTATTTTTAACACGTCCATTAGGAGCCAAGGGGTGTCTTTACACTACAATTTGTTGAATACTAAAAGTACGTTCAATCCGAAAACTCCCAAAGAGGTTGGTTCTAGACGTATCTTTTTGACACAACTGCGAGACAAGTTCTCGTTTGTTAATTGATAATTTTGTAAGTGAAAAATAGCATCCTCAAGTCTCCATATTAGCTAGTACTAAGGTCTACTCGCTGGGAGTAAATTCATTATATATCAACAAAGCCACATTCTCAGCATCGTTAATTAAGCAATTGCCAACCTTTTATGCTACTGCTATCACCTTTTTTATGTTTAACTTTCAATTGAAATACGAACGGTTTCACCAGCGATTCTGTAGGAAAAGTCGAAGCATCACGATAGTCAACAGTAGGATGAGCAGACAGGAACACTTTGAAAGCAGCTACAGGCATAATATTGTATTCGTTTTATTGCATAGAATCTACCAAAGTGGTGTGGTTCTTTACGATTCCTGAATACCTCTGCGTGTCATTTGGAGACTTCCGTGCTTCTTGTGCTTGGCCGTTAAGCTCGTGATGCGCTGACGGATTTCAGTCACCTTACCACTTCAACTGACTTTTCACAGCCCTAACGCTAAAACAGTGCGGGAAATGCCTTCTTTTCAGCCAATAAAAATGTCCACAAAATTTCAGCTCAAATTAAGAAAAACTGGAGTGGATAGTGTTTTTTTTTATTCAAGAAATATGTTCCCCACTGGCTCGTGAGGGGCCTGTTAAAGGTTAAAACAACAGTTGATTCTTGATAACTGAAATGTCGTTACTATATACGTTTGTTACATGTAACCTGCAACCACAAAAACTATTGAGGAAGTTGTTATTATTATTGTCGTAAAATTAAAGCTAATTTGTTTGTTTTGTTAACAACTATACTAAAGATCAACAGAGCTTTTATTTCATTTCCAGTAACTTCTATTTTAAGGATCGACAGGCTTGAGTCACCAACACGTATATATTCTTTGGAGTAACATTTAACCAATAGCTTGTTCGCTATATAATCTTACATTAATCATAATGAATGATGATTTTGTTTTATTTCAGTGTAGAAATCAACAATAAACCAGACAAATAAAAACTCATGAATAAGTCCTTTATCTATTTAGAGTAATTTACACTGCAGAATCTGGCTCGAATTCCTTTTAGCCGTTAATTGAATGACGAAAGAAGCTTTTGTTGAACGTAATATTCCATTCAAATAAAATGCCCCTATAAATCATTGGCGACACGAAACTTGAAGTAGTTTTCAGATATGAATTAAAATGTTAATTTATCACTTTAACAATTTCGTGTATGCTGTTTTACGTAAAATACTATTAATTTTAAAATTTGAAATGTGACAGAATAAATAAGAGATTTAACTTAAGAACTCTGTGGATTATACAAAACATTCATCATGTCATAAAATAAGCGATGCTGTAAAATCCTGGACTTGAAATGAAACTTCCGTCATTCTGTCAGTTTTGATCGTTTGTTTCGATTACAAATACACTAAGTTTTGGAAAGTTATCTGACTGAAACTGGTCCCAAAGCATTCATTCTGATTAGAATTGTTCCTAAAGTTTTCGCTGTGATTAAGATAGCTTGTATTACATTTGGTATAAAAATTGTTTTTACCTGATAAACACGATAAAAGGCTTGTCCATAGTAGAATTTTCGGATAAATTGTTATTATTAAACTGTTCTAAAATGTGTGTTCTTGCAAGAAATGTTCTAGAGGATTTGCCGCTAATTAGAACTGCTCTCATAGATAAGAAAACATTAGAAACGTTCTGTAATATGTTAACATTTAAACTGTACCAGAGGCCTTATTTCAATTATTTATTAAGAAAGCGACGCAGATATTCAATGAAGTTTTTTACCGAGGAAAATAAAGAAATAGATAAATATGTTTACAATACGTGCGTGGCGTTTAGGCCCAATAAAAATGACGTACATATCCAATAAACACCTAACTAACTGCTCCATTCTTATAGATATAATGAATGAATCCAACAAATGATTTTGTACAACAAAACCAATACAAAAACAACACAGACCTGCGAATTTAAACTTCATAAAAGTTGTTTTGGTTTTAATAACGAATTTTTCATAATTCAACTACGTAGATTTTGAAAATAATATTCATTTTTTCTATTGCAAATTGGTAAGAAAAAAAAAAAACTCGGATCAAATTTACCACAAATGTATCAGAATGTTTGGGTCATTTACACAACCTATTGTTGCCATAGCGACGAATAAGTAATACTGAAAAAAATTTTAAAGTGCACGCACAAACAAATACTATCCAGAAATGACGTGTCATGCTGCCTGTTAACCGTTTATATACTAATGGTGGGTTTCTCGTGGGTTCTAGAACGATCGATAAAACTATCACGTCACGATTGTTTTAAAGAAATCTTTAGCTAATGGTTGTCAACATTTTAATCATTACAAAATGTGCCCGGATTTCAATGAAAATGATTCACTTGTGTAAAAGTTACGTATGACGATTTGTGAAAAACGTGTACGCGATGGATAAAAACGGATATCATTTTCGGATTCAGCGTACAGGAATTACTATAGAGCATGTAAAAATTTCAAGACAATTTTGACGGATTTACTATTATATATTAATTTTAATATCGACGTTTGTTTAAATTAATTTATATTTAGAAATGTACATAGCGTATACTGTTAAATATGTGTTGCGACACTCCCGCTTGTTCTCTAAAGTTGAAGATTCTTGAGTGTAAGAATCAACAATATGTGTATGTAAACGCTAGTGTAGCTTTGTATTGCTACGTAATATGAATTTTCGAGAAACTCTCCACACGCTTATAAGTATAATCAACGCGACGCGCCAAAAAACAGTATATATATTATTGAGTTACAATAAACTTCGTAAGCTATAATTGTGATTAACGCTTATTCATCGGGAACTTCTGATAAATAGACCAGGAACGTTGATTACTTTCAAACATTACAAATCATTCAACTTCAGTGGATTCACATAGGACATTAATACTTTTATGAAAACATTACCTAACGTCATCGGTAGGAAAAATCGGCGTGTGATCAGTGAAGACCACAGAGCTAGCTTGCTACCTATTAAGTGAATTGTACCTACGTCAACTCGAAATTAACTCGCTCATCGTGAACCCTGGATAAAACATCAAAAAAGTTCCAGACTAAAAAGAATACTTTATATTGCTTGTAAGTTTGTAAAGCTTTTTATATGAATCATTGTTTATAATAACTATTTGTATTAACTGTTATTGTATTGTTGTTTATATATTAAAAGATATTTGTATTAAAGAAACTGTGTATCAATCTTGTTGACAAATATCCTAAATTGAATAAATATTGGCATTTATTTAACTACTGAATTTAAAGTATCATTTAGCTCGGTTTCAGACCATCCGAAATTATAATACGTAACACAATAAAAACCATCGCAGGCCTGTGTAATAGGTATTATTATGAATGACCTACGTCTCCAGTTATTTGCTGCATGATGTTTATAAATGTGCCTTGTACATACGTACTAAATATTATGTGAACTGCATTCCATTTCATACAACGTACATGTTCAATAAATGATTATATTCCATCACTTAAATATCTTAGATTTGTCTGATTTTATTTGTATTCATATTCTTCACTCTCAAAGAACAGTTTATTTACGTCTACAATTTGTATTGTTTTTAGGTCGGTCTGCTATTTTTAAATACACATCTTTTCCTCACACTATTCTGCTATTCATAAATTAAACTTCAGCATGTTTTAAAATATCTTATTTCAATCATAGTAGAAGCATTCATTCCGTAGAAATGTATTTTCTTAATATAAAAAAAAGTAATTAAATACAATTTTAGATGTGTCATGTTTTTACTTTCAAGAGAATCTTTACCACCTATCTGTACTTTAATTGCGTTTTTATATATATAAAAGCACAATGGCATATCGAATATAATACAAAGGGCGTAAAAATTGGTTCGATTTTTCATTAAATCTGATTAAAGTTTTAATGAAATTAGATTTACATCGCACATATTCAAACAAACCATTAAATGGTACTTTCGGTTTTTGTATTATATTGTGAATACAGGCGTTCATCTCGCATTCCTTCGTGGCTGTTTGCATTTAATTTTTTAATCAAACTTTTACATTTACACTATGTAATTATTGAATTCACTTGCAAGATCTTATAATTGTGTGAATTACTTAAACATTGTTTGGTTATACGTTATAATGCGGCTTAACAATTAATTATCAAATAGTTCTTATTGCGTCATAGAAAATATTCTAGAATAAATATGTATTGTACCATTTAGTATAGAATAGAACTCGAGATTTGATAATACAGTTTCATATTAAAAGAAAAGTAACTGAAATATATTTGTAACAATAACTGATCACGAAAATTAGTAATGTAGAAACTGAAGTCTTGTAAGTTGCTAGGATTGCTACTGTTTTGAACCTGGACCAAGGGTTTTAAAGCAACAAATCATTGCCAGAAAACGTGAGTTTCTGCACACTTGTTCACTGATTTATACCTATGGATATTCAGCTATTCTTTGGAAATACATTAAATATTACAGAAGCTTACACGTAAAGTCGTATTAGATATTTTCGAAATTTAGTGTGAAAATACAATCTCAGCCAACCTTTGTATTTCTTCCTTTTTCACAACTATTAATGAATGACATATCATAGTTTGATTTTCAACTCAACACGCATTTGATTTTTTAAAAAAATCATCGTAAATTATTTTTCAAACTCGTTAAAATGTCTAAAGTTCTTTGTTTGAGTCTTTGGTTACATACAATAAATGGCCGATGAAATATTTGCCATTTTGAAATGTGATATAACCGCAAATCAAGGGATATTTGAGCGGTGCCCGGAAATAAAGTCACAGGAAAAAAAAGTTACAATTTTGGCGAGGAAAATTCGCACATTTTTTTTAGTATCTAAACACAGTGTAAAGTGCTACTACTACAAAAAAAACAAAAACATTTTAAGTTAGTTATTCATTGCAATAATAGCATGATGCATAATATGTAACATTATACGAGGTCAATCATCACATGAATGAGTGGAATAATTCAATAATATAACTTCTATGAACTTTGAACATAATATACAAAAGTTTAAAATTGTGACTTTTCCGGGTGTCTTTTTCCTAGATTCATTTGAGCTATTATATATTTTGAATGTTTTCTGACACTTCAAATTTACACAATTAATACTAATCTCACAACCCATATTTGTTACAATAAAGTAGTTTGTGTGTTGAACTGCGGATTTGAGGTTCCGTGGTTCGTGCCCCGTTACTTCTACCCCCCCCCCCCAAAGTAAACTAAACACTCCCCATATTTAGGCCAGTAGGTAAATAATGAAATTGACGGTCAAATTTCGCTAATCATTTTGACGATAATAGTGTAAAACTGCAGTGGGTGGTGTTGACTTGCAGCCTTACCATTAGTATATCACTTTAAAATTAGGGGTGGTTAGCGCAGATACCCATCGAGTGAGTTTGCGCGAAATTCTACAACAAACACGTAGGTTTTACTTTTAGAGTTCATAAAATGAATGTCATCCTTCAATGTTCGTTCCTTTAATGGAGTTAGTTATTATCATCATATGCTATATGTAAAAGTAAAAATATATTTTATTTTTATCATTTTGTAAAGTATACGCTAGATTAGCTATAAAAAGCATACTTCTTGATAAATATATATATATATATATATATATATATCATTAATTTTGAAAATAAACATGGTTGTAGCCGTCATTAATTAACGTAATGAATAATTTACAGCGTGTCTGATTTCTGTTAATGCGAAAGATGATTAATTTAATGATAAACAAGAAAAACTTAATATTTACCTCGTGCAATTAAAAAACTTTTTAAAATTCAAGAAGCGAACAATTACAGACTTAACGGAAAACATTGAAGTTTGGCAATGATTATTTTATGAAATATTAATAGAGTGTAATAACATATGCGAAACTTTAAAGAGAAAACACACACGTTCTCTTTGTTTCAATATTCAAAAGTGTGAAAATTTCCCTAAATAACGAAACTGTATATGACCAAGATTCAGTGAACGAAGTCTGTTTTACAGAATGTTTTTATTCAGTTAATGTTTTGTGGTGTTTATGCTTTTATTTATTGTTACAAAAATATTTTAAAGATGTGCAGTGATCTGTAAGTCCACGTGTTATTTCTTTTTACCTGCTCATTTTTAGATACATGCGCGTAAACAATAGTTCTTTTCGAATTCGAAAATGTTCGTTTGAAAAGTTTTCAATGGTCACATCTATAAATATGTCTTGAAAAATTGCTAAAATATTTAACGAACATTCCATAGTGAAAAAGAGGCATTGGTTAGAAATGCTGCAGTTCCTACAACAATCAATAAAGTTAAGAAGGTTAAATTACTATAAACTGGTTAAAAAATTTATATATTCAGCCTAAAATAACATTTTACAATATTTGTCTTCAGTAATAATTTATAGAAGAATACTAAACTTAGATACCTAGTTGTTTCACTTAAACAAAATAAGCCAGTGAAAAGGAAAAGTCCAATGTCAGCCTCGAAAGTGGAAAGTTTCTTCAGCAATCATTTCCGGGAGATGTACATATTATTAAGGTATACGGTATATGTTTGTGTATGATGGGTCACGGCAGGGTAATGACATCATTCTGCAAAAAATGTTTCCTTTGTTCAGTTTATGTTGCTGAAACGGCACTGTTGTATGTTTTGTCATCAAAAATGTCTCTTCATTGTCCACATGTTTATTTTGTAAACATTTAGACATCCATACATTGACAGCCATGAATTGAAATTAAATTTGTACAATGTTGAAGTCGTTTTTATTTCTTTGCATTTGATACTTAGATAAAAAAAAGAATTGTTTCTTTTGATAAATGAAATGACATTTTGACTCCAGTCTTTAGAATATGGGTTTAGCTTAATTTAAAACGTAACTTTCCTATTTGTTTTAAAAACATAACCTGTACTCAACTCGCATTGTGATGTAATATCTATTACATTGTTTCTTGTGATGTAATGCCTCTATTATGCTACAATTTCTTTTTTACGTGATCAATGTTGAATGTAAGGCATGTTGGATAACTACTACTTGTGGCTTGGCAAATCCTGCATTTTTTTTCTAGATATGTATGTCTGGTAATATGTTACAGCATACTGAAAACGCTATCTTGCGAAATTTTGTCTCCGCTCAGAATATCGATCTCAAGGTTAGTTTTCCCCTTTCATTCAAGAACTTAACTTTCAAGTACCCTAACTTGGATATTTAATTAAAAACAAGTGTATATCAAGTTCATATGTAATTAGCCACCTGATATTTGTAATATATTCCGTCGTGACTGAAATTCCTCAATAAACTGTTATATTTTTCACATTACTGTGGCATGAGAGCCGCGTTGTCAAGAGTGTTCATTAAGCTGAAAATAATTATCAACCAAGTGAGGTATTCATAGCATACTGATGTAACGGGAAGACCGTGTTACCAAGAATGTGTTAAAATATGAAATGCAATCCATCAGCCGATTGTTTTTTTTTATTGCACACCACCTTATCTGGAAGTCTATGATTTCAAGAATGATCAATAATTCGAGAGAAAAAAAAAAACTGATATACAAGTTTTTAAAAAATCATAATCGCAATGAAGCAAACTTTATTTCCAAGATTAATTACGAAATAAGTTAATATAAATAGTTCATTTACTGGTTTGGGTATAACTTTCCATAAAGGTCAGCTTTTTCTGAATGATTATCAAACCATAAAGTGATAATCTGCGTTTCTGTTTTTATTTATTTTTAATCACTAAGGGTTGATGTCGGTGCCCCCGAAAATGATCAACAAACTATGAAACACGATTTTGCCAACTGACTGATTTCTGTTGATGGGATATTTTTTTTGTATGGATATTTGTGACTAACTGAAGGTCAGTGCTCTGTTGTGACCATTAAGTTGAGAATTATTATTAATCAGCTAGCCAGTTCCATATCTACTTCATATTGCTTGTGGTTACCGGTTGTATGGATACTTTTTTGAATGCATTCACGATGGACGACAATAAGATGGTCGTGTCGAATGTGCACGTCGCGAAAGGAATTTGCGTAGACTGTCTGGAGCCTCAAGAATTGTCTGTCGACTTCCGCCTGGTCCATGAACTTTGATTTGTTTTCCTTTAGCTACTGAAACACCCAACATTTGAGTGTTCAGTTTGGTATCGGTAAAATGATTGCTCGGCCGGAAAGTGTTTGATTTATATAGGGTATATACGTTTTTTAAAAAGAACAATTGCAAGAGGACCATGGGGTAGTTATTGGTTTACATCTCACCATGTCTTAATGCATTTCCAATAATAATTTTATTAAGAAAGGTTGGTGTTTTTGTTTTTGCTATTTCACCATCAGTACTTTTTTCCTTGTTTACTAATTTTCACTTGTTTATAACATTTAAGGCCAGGAACATGAATGTTTCAATTTATTTCTATCTGGCTTAGATCTTTGAGTTGTCTTAACTAGGAATTAATTAATTTTTGTTCCTTAGTATCAACGATTTTCAAAATTTGGCGTTTATATTGTATTCTATATTGACGTTCAGATTGATCTAATGTGGAGCGGGAACAAGTGAATACGATATTTACATAAATAAACCTCGCATTTTAAACAGAATAAGGTAAGAAGAATCTACCAAGAAGCATCCTTTTGTTTTGTGTTTTTTTTTAAACTTGGCGTATTTGCTTTGAAAACATTTTAAAATATTTTAACAAATTAACTCATTTTATAGAGATGTTCTAACGTATCCATCCGTTTACATGCAACTTATCGCAGTTTAATACGGTTGTACGTGAACAATGGACTAGAAAAACTGTATTTGCTTGAAATACAACTTTTTTAAATTCTTTTTCGAATCAAATTCAAGCAGGTCATGACAGTATTTTATCATATATTGCAGAATATCCCACAGACCACGCCTAAATCATTCGAGGTTCTGGTTTATTGAAGTTTGCAATATTTTAAGTAGAATATTTAAATTTTTCTAAAATAAATACATTATCACCATACCTGTTTTAATAGTTAAAACAATGCATTCTTGAGCAGGAAATGTCGATATAATTAATAAAACGTATAATGAAAAATATAACAATGCATCAAAATGTACGGTATCTGTTAGTTGAATTCTTAAATAATCGTTAATGGATACAATTTAATTCCAAAGTTATACGTTCAAACCTTTCTTATTGAAGTTTGTTAATACTTTTGACGTAGAAATGTCGTACAAAACGCCAAACAGTCTTCGTCCCCATTGGAGAAAAGACATTTCATTAGTAGTAGTAGTAGTGAGTTGTTTAATATAATACAAATTTAAACTTTGTTAATCCATCAACTATATACCACAACGATGCACCGTAATGAAAACAAGTATCACACACAAAACCTTATCGCAATTATACACCATAAGGACAAAAATGAAAGTAAAATATTCCCTTTTTAAATAAATAAGACGACACAATTCAATTCTCTGCTATCAAAATATTAAACGTGAAACAAAATATAAAATAATTAAGTTAACCATCCATGTTTGGGATCACACTTTGGGCAGCATTATGCCTCACGGATTATAAAACGTAGTATTTTTTTTCCTCTCGCTGTGTGTATACTAATCAGTTTTCAAAGATTTTCAGTGTTTTCCAATAAACATCATTAGGTTATGCAGATGTTTATTTTATTTCGGATAATTTTATCCTATCCTTTGTAGCTATTGTCTTCTACCATCGCATGAAAAATATATTTTATTTGAAATATAAAATAGTCACTTTAAAATGCAAACTATATGTTGCGTAAAGACTGCATAAACATTTTCCTTTGTAAAGTAGTGTTATGTATTCACCCGGTTGTAACTTAGATGAGAAAAATTGAAATTTTATTTTAGAAAATGCAATTTTGATCTGTTTCTGTAAGTTCGGAAAAATAAATATAACGTTAGAACAATCGATTTTGAAAATCAATTGTCTCTCTATTGTATCACTGTAAACTCGCATATATAACCTGCCTATACACGTTTAAGACTGAGTGCAATGGTAATGAAGTTTCTGTGTTCAAATTTGAATTGCATGCCACTCGAAACATCTTGGATTTCAACTAAACAAACATTTGATAACGTACACATCACAAAATGTTGATTAAATATGGAAAAAACTCCTTTTAATAATTTATAAAAATGTCTTGGGCTAAACCAGAATATGTAAGTAGGCACAAATCGAGTCTGTGCATGTTTAACTTTAAAAACGATGTATGCTTCGCATTTCATTGTGGTGTATCAATGCTTATTTTAGGTTATCACGTGTTTAATACATCATTACGTAGAGTAAGTTTTTGCAAAGAAAATAGTTTAGGAAGAATAACTCTATGTATATAAATAAACACACACACACACACACACACACACACACACACACACACACACACACACACACTATCCTTGATGCTGAACTTGGTAAGATAATCATTACTTTCTATCCTCATACGCGTTTGATAATCCGCATAGGTTGGAGTTGTATAGATTAATTAGTTTTGTAGGATGTCTCGCACTAATGATCCACATTAATATTGGTCAGGAATGGAACCATAACAAATGAAAATGTATTCATTAGTTGACTTCTCTCTCGTATTCCTTTTTTTTTCTGTTATTCTTTTTTTTCTTTGTAGCATTTTATCAAAAGCAAATATGAAATCTAACGGAGATTGTAAATACAAAGCCTTTGCATATTCTATTCATGAAAACTGAGCCAGCTCGTGTTCTTAATATGTGGTCGTACCAAAAAAACAACAAAAAGTTGCTTTATCAGTGAGACTAAACAAGATACAGCTTTCTTGAATTTCTTAGACAACAAAAAACCTTACTTAATATTAACTAGAAGGACACTAAGAAACTATTGGATTTCATGAGTATAAAAAAAAGAATAGTTAACCAACCTTTAGTCTGGTTCACTTTTCCAAAAACACTGCTTGAAAAGATTCATCAACCTTTTCGTGGTTATTTGTGGCAAACAATTGATTTTGATCAATTTGGGAGTGTTTAATTCAAATATTAAGTTTTCCCGCCTGGCAAATGGCTCCTTCACCCTCGAAATTGAAAAACAAAATGGTCACCATTTACCCCTGGGGTTTGGTTTTATACCTTTTAATACATACTTAAATTTTCTTTGATTATATAGTTCGGGTCAATTTGTGAATGCCGAGTTCAAAAATAGTTATTACAAACCTGAAAAAAAAACAACCCAAAATGGCGCCCTAAAGTTGCATTTATTTAGGTGTATGGGCTGCTATTTCCATGTCTGCACAACTGCATTAAATTGTATCTGGTATGTCTAAATTGAAACAAAATCAATGCTCAATAGTAGAGGATAGCGTTTGGGTATATCTTAATTTAGAAAATCTTATATTGGGGAAAAACTAGTTGTTCATGTTCATGCAATTGCCTGTACAATTGCATGCCAAAACATCCGAACTTTCTTTCGACACTTGCATCGGATTGTTTAACATCTCGTCTTGCACCGACATGTGACTGGTTCTTCATATACTTGTGGTACTGGAGGTAGAGAGGACAGAACAGGCTGCAACTGACCATCTTCAAGTACTTAACCATAATCAGTCAGAGGGGGAATCTCTGGAAATGAAACGTGATCTTGTAGCTAAATGAGAGCCTGATTCGTCTTCTTGGGAGCTTTGGAGGAATGTCACAGCAACATCTGATTGGCTGCTAAAGACTTGACTTTGCTGAGTAAATCTCCCTGCACATATAATAAATCGGATATTTCAGCTTATGTTGCTTACTTTGAAATTTCCACTACTAGGAACTCGACTAATTCAATTTTGTTTTCAGTAATAGTTAATAAACATGCCCAGTCATAAGATAAAGGAACAACGGAAGACTGAATTCACCTTCTGATTGACGTGGGATTCTTGGATGTTTTTGCGTCTGCGTCGAGTGGCGGACTTCATAGACAAAATTTGATAATGGTCAAAGACAGTGCCAAGCCGCTTGAATTTTCCTCCTGCCTTAAAGGCCAGTACACAGAAATTACTAGCAAAATCTCAATGTTTTTGCTCCTTGAGGTTTTCCAAGGATATGGATTACAGACATACCATCAATGATCAGTATTGCATCTTCATATAGAGGCAGGCTCTTAGAGCAACTAATCTTTGCTGTCAGCTCATCAACTAGAAGTGACTTTGATCCTGATCTCAAAGACCCATTCAGTGTTGCTAAAGAAAGAGGGACTGGTGAGTTTGTTTCATTATTTCATTCAGGTCAATTTCACCCAGCTTCATATGTAACAACAAGTCTATGTAAGAGTCAGGTTAGCTTTAATTGTCTTGGTTTTGTCCTTTTCCATACCTGTGGGTTTCACTTTATACATACTAGCAAGGTCTCGTAGATTAATTCATTCTAATCCTGCCTAAAATAATTTAATTTGAAGGTAGGCTGGTAGAGCCTGAGTAATAAAATCGAATCGGGTATATGTTCGCCCCGCGCTTGCATTAGTGGCGCACAAAAATATAGCTAATTGAAAGGGAAACAAAGGTCTAGTAGATTAAATTACTCTAAACCTACCTTAAAGAATTTCAAGTGCTCTTGTTTAGTTCAAAACCATTTATGTTTGTAACAAAGACAGAAAACATTTTTTACTCGTCTCTGGATAATGCGTTACTTGAAGTACGTTTAGATTAGGTTTTGTTTTTTTCAGCTGGCATATATAGTTTCATATAAAATGTAACATGTAACCACTACTGTCTTCTAGATTTTGAACCCCGTGTAACGATCATGATCTTTTCAGTCACAATACATTTGTACTGCTAACCTTGATTTAATGGAACACAACTCATAAGTTAACTTTTCACATAACAATGTTGTAATTACCATATTAACCATCTAGATTTTATCTTATACATGTTATAATTGTTGTCTTGATAAAACGATAACAAAAATTACATTCATGGTTTTAGTTTCGTTGAAAATGTGCTTGGTCAAGACACTTTAGTATTTTAGATTTATTTAAACAATAAGTTTAATGTTGCTTATAAAATATCCAAGACGTATGAATTATTTTGCTGTAAGGAAACAACCTCCTGATGTAAATGACAAATTATTTTTTAGTATTTATAAATCAATTTTATGAACTATCAGTTTATTTTGGTCGCTATTCATAAAAAGGTTAGTTTTTTTTCAGCGTAGACAAAAATTGTAGAGATTGGGCATGAAGTGAAGCAACAAAAAAAAAGTGATAACCTTTTTAAAGACTATGGTGGACAGTAACCTGTTATCACAGCTACAAATGGTTCCTACACTGTAGATAGCGAGAGAGCTTGGGCATTCATTATTCCGCTGAGTAACAACATTCTGCATAAGGTTGGTGAATCATTCAAGTTTATCACAAGCAGCACAAGGATGGAGCTGGATCCCATAAACAAAATTCCGTATGTTGCAGAATAGGAAAAGCAAAATATATGGAATTAGTAGAACAGTAAAACGCGAGAAGGCCACTGGTAACATCGGCGAAGGAACTAACGCTCTTCTAACTCCTACGAGGCAGCTGGCCTCCACATAGTTCTTGTTAGTGGAACTCCTGGGATTGTTACCTAGTACTCAACTCAATTTTTAATGATTCTAAGAATATTCATTATAGTAATTTGTAACAAAAGTTGTCCTATCTCGAAAAAGTTCAAATTAAACAGCTATCTAATAGTTTCGTTTCCGCGAAGGTAGTTGAAGAGTTGTCACGTTTTAACAAACGTTCAGGTAAAACAGCTACAGTTAGTTTCGTTTTCTCGGTGATAAACTATACTAACCGTAGCTGTCCATGTTTTAAAATAAAGATCGCTTTATGTAAAGTTCATTTGAATTTCCCAGTAGTTGTTGGGTCCCTAAGCCACTTTCTAAGTTACCCTGAAAAGTACCTTCTGTTAAGATTCGAAAAAAAAAATTAAAGTTCAGAAAACCAAGAGTTATTCTTTCTTTTCCGTCTGTTTTTGACCCCTCACTAATGTACTGATGCGTTTTATCGGGGTTCATATAATCCACGGATAATTAACCGCTTTAGTAACATCGTGTTTTTGCTTCACTGTTTGGTCTGTATTTCAGTCTGTCTTGGCACTGAAGGCTAGTTGCACACGCAAAACTAAAACCACAAACTCGTTAAGTTTGAAATGCCTCTACTTTAGTTTGCTTTCGCGTTCGGAGAGAAGTATCCATAGAAGAATATATCTACAGTGCTTTTTCCTTTTATGTTTGAACTAACTGAGAGTCAAAGAAATACTTAAGTATTATACCAACATTCGTATCAAAAAGGAGAATGTCGACACATCTAACAAGTTCATTAACCAACAAATTCGTAATAATGCTTTATCTGTTTTCAGCAAACATGTTTTGTTTGCTTTCACCGTTAAATATATTATTACTTTAGCGTGTGTTTTAGAAAAAATAGCATTTTACTTTTTAGAATAATTTTATTTAAATTACTTTTGTTATCCTGCTGTAAAAAACATAACCTCTATATTGTGGGTCACATGTCAGTAAGCACACTACTTGCCTTAGTAGATTAGATTCTTTTATATTAGTAAATATCAGTTTTAAGTCTTTGGAAGTTGCTATTGTAACATCAATACGTTTGTATAATACAGAAAATTATATTTAATAAGGCTGTTGAGGAATATAAGAATACGAGTCGATCTGTTTTAGTTATTCATAATCTAATCAAAAACACCTTAGATGTGTAAAAGAAAAAAAAAGGATTGAGCATGCGACATTAAAGGAATATAAACAAATTTGGCAGCCAAACTGGTAGCTACACTTATAGAATTGAAAATAATTTTACAGCAAATATACACTCATTAGTTAGCCAGGACGCATTTTTTGTTGGACTTGGGGCATTGTCGGGGTTTTACTATGTATATGTGGGCTTGGATTCTTTACAGTAGGTGTCTGTGACTTGTTGGCGATAAATTCGAACAATAAACGGACAGCAAACAATCCAAGTAATTTACAAAACTTCTTTACACTATGGTATATCACAGTTGTATCTAAAGCAAATTATTTTTTTCTTGTCAAAAGTCGATTTAGGCTCTTTCAATTATTTTAGAATCCAGTTGACAAGACAAATTATTCTCTATCTCTATTAAACTGTGAAACTCACTTTAAAATATTTCCCTTTACGGGAAATCACTCGCTTACCAGCTGACTTCACGTTTTCTATTTTTTTCTGACTGAACTTTGTTTACTGAGGCCTTGAACTTTCTGTAAACTACGAGTGCGGCGCTATAATATAACAATAGTCACTGAAGGTAACGATAAAAATACCGAAGATTCGAGTAACTTGGCATCAACAACACTACAACAATTGAACCACAAACACAGCCTACGAATCTTACCGAGTTACGTTAACAAACGAGTCATAACTATATCCTTTAAAATGATTAACTTCTAACACTCTCGTTATGAAAGCTAAACAATCCTTAAATATTAACTCACAAAATAAATTAAATAATACCGCCTACACTAAACAGTCTTGTATATCTAACAGGCATGATAGTGGATGAGTAAAACAAAATAGGCGGCCTACCAAACTAATGAATTAATATTTGCTGTAAATTTCTTATCAATGCTATAAGTGTAGCTATCAGTTTTTCCGCCAATTTTGATTACATTCCTTTAAGTCGCACACTCAATCCTTTTTGGCCACCTTTTTTCACACCTAAGGTGTTTGATTAGATAGATACCATGACTTTTTGTCAATACGCATCAACAAACCACACCAAATAAGAAATTGACACCCGGATAGTAACCAACATTAGCTTTAGGATCGCAGCTCTATTATTCGGAACAGACCTATACATTACAGAACCAACCAGATTCTATAAAATATATGGTGGTAGTTTTTCTTCTCTAAAACTATTAATATCTTCATTTACAGTAACGCCAGAGAATTTAAATTAACAGTTTCCATGCAATCGATACAAATGTATCAAACATCATTATTCATGCTAATGTCTTAAGCTAATATCACGTGACGCTAAACGCTCTTTAATTAGGATAATTTCATAAAATTTAGTAAATTTGTGCTGAAAAGTTGATAATTGTCCACCTGTATGATTCTTTTGAAAATTTGAGCAAGGAACTACTAATCTAGTTTGCTTGGCCTAACCAATATTTATGTATTTGTACGTTCTTTCACATTATATATTTGTTGCTCTAAATCAGCCGTCTTTAATCCGAATGACAAAAAAAAAAAATAAACACGATCCACTTTTACTCTTAGGTGAAGGTGTAGGAAAAACGTTAGATCGATAGCTCAAGGGACTTTTTGCGTAGGCGTGCGCAAAAATGTTCGTCAAATTTGAGGGTTTTTGTTGAATAACTTTGCACATGCGGTTTATATGTAGACCAAATTTGACACATTTGTAGATTGTAAAAATCTATCGGTCTTCCAAATTTGGAGAAATTCTGAAAGTTATGTTTTTCTATCAAATAAATTTTGGAATTTTATATCTCTTGTATTTCTTAATCGATTTCTTTGAAAATTGATATATGAAGTAGAGCATATCCACTGAAAATATCTGGTAGTTCGAACTACAGAAAGTGGAAAACTATCACTCATGTTAATAACACAGTTAATAAAAATATATGATACTAAGTAAATATTCTGAGGAATATCACTGAAATCTATTTTACAATTAATCATAACAGTTCATATCATTTGCAAGTTTTGGGAATAAATATATGAATAAATATTTTACTTTATACTTCCTAGTCTGGGAACATAATTTGAGAAATATTTCAGAATATTATCTTTAAAAAATAATTGACGTTGATATGACTAGTAATAGCCTTTAGCGAGTTCTAATTAATTTTACAGCACCGCGTGTGTTTGTGTGTATATCAAAATAAACTTAGCACTTTGCGAGTTACCTTTTAACATGATAGTGAAAGTGTCAAACATTGTATTTATTACTTTAAAAAAACTAACTAGAAGTTTATAACAAAATAAAATTAATTTCTGAAACTTTCCCATGAATACGGCATTGACAAATAAAGGTCAATGACAAACTAAACTATACCTGAGTTGTGGAAATATTTCCCTGTTATAGATCTATCTAGCGCGGAATGTTGCACAACTACTTACATTTACTGTAGTGTATAATTATTCGGCTTTTCATTATTATTATATTGTGTGTATTTGGGGGGGGGGGATATATTGCTTTATAGCGTACGCTTTTGGATTGGAAGTAGTATCCGGAACACTATCTAATATGATATGAAACATTACCAGTACACCAGATGTATTACGGCATGTGAGAGCGCAAGAATAATGTTGCTTTGTTTACTGTTTGAATTCTCATATAAATGAATGACTGTTGCATAAATAGCATATTGAATCCAGAATATAAATATTATACATATATTTTGACTATAAATAACAATTGTTGAAATGTAACTGGATTATACAGCGTGTTATAATTTGATAGAAGGGGGATGAGAGACTGCTGGTGTATGTATGTGTGTATTGTTTATTTTTAAGGTTAGCAAATTAACCTTCTTTCCAAATTCAATGTGGCTAAAGGTTAAAGGGTGGGCAAAATTGATCTGACATAAAAACAGTGTTTTTTGTAGTTCAATATAATTCAGGACTGTTTTTTGAAATTAAAGATAAGTAGAACAGTAAGCTTATTTGCCCCCTTCTGTCAAACGTAAATATAAAACATTGCATAGATCACTGGTTACTGGAATACTTTAAAGATTTTGAATAATGCAAAATTTCTCTGCTACAAAAATTAATAATAATAAACACTCCAGCAGTACATTCCATGTATAACAAGAGGGAATCATCAAACACTGCATCACTTGAAATTCTTTTAGATAGGATTAGAGTAAACTAATCTATAAAACCTTTTTTTTTCCTTTTTATTAGCTGTATTTTTGTGTTCTAGCAATACCGAACGTGGGGTTCACATATACCTGATTCGATGTTATTACTCATCAGGATCTCTACCAGCCTACCCTCAAATTGAAATTCTTTTTAGGCAGGATTAGAGTAAATTAATCTGATACCTTGGGCGTGATCAAGTACATTAATCGAAAGAGTTTGACCTCCCCAGTTCAAAACTGTAATTGTATCTCAAATCGATTGAGAGATGACGGAGCTATGAGCTAAAAGTTTGTACTTGAAAAATACACTCTAAGGCATTATATAAGCTGCTATACTATGTGAATAGTTTGAAGTTTCAAACGTTATCTTTTTGAAGTAATTTTAAGTTACTATTTATAACTTTGTACACTGGTAAAAATTCACTGGTTGTTTATACCATTGTAAACAAAAAAGGCAAAAACTAACAGCCTCTTCTGTAGACTGTGCATGCTTTGATATGACCACATCAGATGTATTAGATTAAAGTTCGGGAAAGGACAAAGTACAAATTAAACACTGAAACTCTGTGGATTGCATACTAACTTGATTTTCTATTCAATGTATTAACGTTTTTGTGATGGTCAGAGTATTGCTAGAAAGGAAGGACGTAGCCATTTTTGATGTGGTCACTGTTTTTTTGGAAAAGGACAAATTACACTTGATAAAATATATGAACTTATTTCGATACAAATTTTGAAAATCACTGTTTTGTCATTTAGATTTTATCTTGTTTGGTCTTATTTTGTTAGTTATAGTTACCCATATAGATTAACTAAAATTTTCTTTTATAACTTTTCACTGTTGTAATAAATGCTGTAAATGTGTGAGTAAACATAACTATTTTTTTTTTTTTGCATCGTAGCTCTCACTAAAACTGACGATGTTGTGTGAGGTAATCAATTCTGCATGAAGCGAAAATGTAAACTGTTTCGAACTATTTAGGGACATGTTGATTTGAAATTAAGATTAACCCTGCGTTAGTCGTCCGGGGTCTTCACGGACCCCAAATACTTTGTAAACATCGGCGCCGACAGATGGAAGCACGTACATGTTTGTTCTCATAACGCTTGGAGACGGCTTGAATAGGTAATGAAGAAAAACTTTAGATTTAACATAACAGCAAATGGTCATCATCAAAACCTTGTCGAAACGTTCTACATTTACTGCTATATTAAATTTGTATTAAAGTTTTTCTTCATTACCCATTCAAGCCGTCCCCTAGCATTATTAGTCTCAAAGTGGGTTCATCGTCATCGAATGTTTGTTCTCAGTAGCTTCAGTATTCGGCTAGTCTGTGTAAATTCTTACACTTAGTTTAGGTGGTAAAAAAGAAACAAATTGTAATATTCAACGTTCAGTTATTGATTAATAAAGGAAAATGTGTTGAGTCTTAGTTTTTTTGTTTCTAAATTAGTAATTTATTATTATTATTCAAATACTTTTAAATTAATTTTTCATGATTAGGGGGGGGGGGTTGGCTCGGACCCCGAAAGAGTGACTATCGAAAATTTTTACAGAAGATTACCGGAGGGTTAAAGTTTTAACATTTGAGATCATTTCTAAACTTAAAAAAAAATAACTAAGTATGATTTAAATCCTCCGTTGGGATATCGGTAAATTTACGGACCTAGAACGTTAAAATCCTGGGTTTGATTCCCCATGATGGACACAGCAGATAGTCCAGTATAACGTTACTTTAAAAAACAACATAATTTGAATTTATTTAAAGTTGATGATCGTTAACAACGTATTAGGACATGAAACTCCAACAGCTGTTATTAGACACGACAAAAATCATACTTTAATGCAAAACGTTACAGCATTAGGTTTACATTAGGTGCCATATACAGCAATGTTATAAATATAAGTCCTGATAAATTATTAACGATAAAATACGTATATTCATTTAGTGCAGTCGCTTACAGTTTTCTATAAACTAAGCTTAATATAAGTGGGTTAAAATAACCTTATTATATAAAACAACCCATTAATATAAAAGAATATCTCCATTAGTGTTTAAAATAGAAACGGATTCCATACACTAATTTGATTAAGACTTTTTTTCTTGGTCATGTTTCTCAACGACTTTTTAAACTTTCTAAAATAACTTTAGGCACAGGGGTATGTCTGCGGACTTGCAACACTGGAAACTGCGTTTCGATACCCGTGCAGAGCACAGATAGCCCGTTGTGTAGCTTTGTGCTTAATTACAAACTAACTAACCCACGATTTGTTGGGTGTTTCGAATTCCTTCTAGTGTGTTAGTCACCATAGATTGTTCGTTTGATATCTCCTTATTCTATCATGTATATCTTTGCAAAAGTTATTCAGTTTCTTAGTTCAACTGTTTTATGTTCAAGACATAGTAGGATTTCTGCCCAATTAACTTTATTAAATATTTACCAATATGAACAATGGTCACTAAAGTTGCTTCAACAAATGTTACTTTTGTTGTGTTCTTTTTTAATGTTTCATTCTCTTCCAAGCTGCTTCGAATTAAATGTTCTAAAGTCTTTCAACTAAAACTAAAGTAAGTTTCTAAAGGTACAATATTTCTTTTTTTGACATTAGTATCCTAAACATTTAACTGTTGGTTGTTCCGTGCAGTTTCCTGGTAACAAGCATGAACATCGATTATTTTGGCATGTGTTGTTCTTTGCCAGAGTAATGTCGAGAAACAAAACTGTTGTACAAAGGTTATTTCCTAATATGTCTGGTTCTCTTTTGTTGTTTTTAAAGTAAAGTTTTTCACAATGTTATTTAAATTATCTTGGATGTCTTTGAGTGAATGACATGAAGTTAAGAAAAGGTTATTGTTTTATACATTTTGGTCGCTGAATATATGTATTTTTAGTCATAGTCACATGTGGTACGATTTTAATGTCCGTTTACAAAATAGCTATTTAGTAATTTTTAATTGATAGAAAACATTTTTATACTGTACATGTTTCACAGCAGCTATCCCAAAGTTACTGTTAACTAAAACTGTTATATTTTTTACTGTTTATGTATAGGTCAAACTAATATGTATAGATACAACAAATAAGTTTGCTTTTGGAAATATACTATAATACAATTTTAATGAATTCTACTCAAACATATCTCAAATATTCCGTTTTAAAGAAACATAAAATATTGGTCCTTAGACAAAATGTAAAATCTGTGCTGTTAGTTATAAGTGTTTTTCTTGTAAACTAATAGCACGAGTCTTTTATGGATTGTCGTTAAGTGATTAATATTTTCATAGAGCTGGTGCTTCTGACCTCTATAGAGTACTGAAAATGTGTTAACAGTTTGAAAACCCGTAATTGCTGGAACAAGATTTCTTTAAATAAACTCTACAAAAACGTTCTTGTTCAGGACTTTTATAACTTATTTCTCTTCCACTAAGAGGAATTTCTTAGATTTTAACTTAATGATGGTACCAAATATTCCGTTCTCAGGTGTGAACTTTCCTCTACTCCATTACTTGATCAATGATGGTTAATGGAGGATATTTTTTTAGATATCCTTGTTAAAATATAAATACATTCTGTGTGTGTCATAAGACGTGGTTCTATAACCGAAATATTAGAACTGATTCACACTATTAATGTGTGTATTCAAAAAGAAATATAAGAATCCAGGTTTTGTAATGAGCTTTGTTAGGAGTGTTTCAACCGCTTAAATGTTTGCGAAGAAGCCAAGCAACTGCAAGTTTCAACATTCTCGTATAATTATCTGACATTTCAATCATCCTTCTTCTGTTATTCTATCAGCTTCTAATACTACGTACGCAAGTCAGCTCACACAGTAAGGTAAACTTATCATGAATAATTCTTGATTGCAATTACATTTGTGAAATAAAACTAACAAACGTCATCATGGACTGGATAGTGGGGATTTTTGTTTGAAAAGTAAGTTATTCTGTGAGATTGAACTGTTTCTTAAAACCTAGGTCACTACTATCACAAATAGTTTTACATATTTTTATTGTTAACACATTTTGGTAACATAAAGATCACGTACAATTTACTATAGCCTGAGATAGTGTCAATCTTAGAATAAGTACATTGTTATTTTATTTGTGCTTCTGGTCATGCACAAAACAAAACTACTTAGCTTGACATACAAATAGAAGTTTTTGCATCATCAAGTCATGTCTTAAAAACTGTTTTAAAAGTTCTGGTGGTGATTAATTGAAGTACCTTTCATGACATTTGATATCACCTTCATATTTCTATGTAAGTATAATGAAATTTTTGAAATTTTAGCAGACTAAAGTAATTTATGCTAACAGTGATGTACTAGTTAGCACGGGCTTTTCATGAGACAAGTAGGATCAGCATGTTATTACTTTAATAAAAACAACATGCATCTGTTTTTGACGTATTGAAATTACAAATTGATAATTGACGTGAGAGTTTCAATAAAGCATAAAATATAGTTTTATCAAACCGCCTGTGGTGAAGATCAGGTTCATTTTAGTCTATCACTTACATGGATGTGTATGTACGCAAGTAATATAGCTTTAATGGCATGGTGGGGGGGGGTTTCCAATGAATCTTTGTTCGTTCACATAGTAATACTATAAAACACAACATATTTTAAAGAGCAAGGACGAAGCAAACGTCAATGACTTTTATAACAACGAGGGTCTTTAGTCAGTACCATTAATATATGATCTCATGATCTATAAATAACATACAAGGGTAATTCTAAACAACCATTGTATGTTTAGAATCATTCAAAGATAACATCAACTTATGTGGGCTGTTCATGACCAGTATATTTGTTTTTGTGTGTACATCTAACTGCAGGACTATAATATTCGATTTTCTTAGTTTGAATTCAACAGCTGTGTGCCTTATTCATATTTGTTCTTAACTAATTACGCTAAACTTTCAAGTACTTAAACTTCTATGGCTGTATGATATAGTTAACTGGTTTTTCAGGGAGATATGATCAGTAACCTTACATGTATACATTATATTTGTAGACAAACATATTTGAATCAAACAACTTAATGTAACAAGGATTTTTACAGAACTTCGAAGAGTTACAAGTCACCGAAGGGCTGAAGTATAGTCATGAGCAAAACACTAGTGGAAGACGAGTATAATTTCATTAAATGGAAATGTTCATGGGTGTAGTTTAATTAATTTTAAATTGAATATCATTAATTAAAACGTGAATTAAAAAAAAAAATGGAAATATGATCTGAAGTTAACTGATTTTATTTTAAGTTGCCCATTCTTAATTCCAGAACTTTTCGATATTGTACACACTCGAACATGAGACATGTAACGGTCTGCATATTTATATCAGATTTTACGAACTCCATGTTCACGCAGTGCTCGTCTTATAACGTTAAAATTCCATTCCTGCGGTAGGCCCAGCGCATATACCCCATTATGACTCTGCGCTTAAGCATATTTGGTTATAGGGAGTTTGGAAAACAGAATGTTCTATGATGTCTTTTAAACAAAGGTCAATGTGAACTATAATAACGTTAGAAATCGTTAGCACAAAATTACATCGTGCTTTACGGACGTTTAAGTAGATACATCGAGGAAGATATTTTATAGCTTATCAAACCTTGACTAGACTATATATTTCTTAAGTTACATATTAAAGAAATAAATGTACAAACAATAAATGCCTCTAAAGTGGTAGTTAAATCACGTATGTGGTACAGCAGAAAATGTATTTCCTGGAGAATACTCCGTTTGAAAAAAAATGATATTCTATCTTTTCAAGCAGAACTGCTTACTGTATACGTTAGACTACTTGTTACTTTAAATAACTGACTAATGATAAAGACGAAATCTAAACCTCTAATTTAACAGTTTTTTCTACTTGCATGCCAAAGATGTAGACAGTTGAAACTGTTGAAGGTTTTACACTAGTGTTCTTTTGTGTTCGGTATCAAATGTATTGAAAAACAACAAAAAACACTGACGTGGAGTCAGCCTGTGATTCATCAGTATAAGTACAATATAAACAGTGTTTTTATTGACCTGTCACCTTTAAAGTTAAATATATATATTTACCATGCATGGACCACACCTAAAGTGGAACAAGCGCGTATTGATACCAAGCACAATCATTATCGTCGAGCGTGGGAGTGTTTTCCGTTGATATGATACTGTAACGCGACTGTTATAGATGTTCTGTTATTTCGTTTAACGTTATACGTCATTCACGTACGCGAAAGCTAGTATTATTGTTCTGGTGAAACTGTGAGATAGGTAAAGTAAATGCTAGAATAAATATTTTGCGATAATTTCTAAGCTTAAGGTGAATAATTTCTTAGGAAATCTAAAATTTAAAGTTGAGAAATTTAGAAATATATATTATATAAGTAAGTAAAACTTAAACGAATAAATAAAGTGTAGTATGACTTCTTGGTATTAAGAACAATACTTTGTACTCATCTAGTTTCACTTATTTCGTACCGCCTCAAAAGTATAACAGGATGTTGACATGTATATAATCTTGTACATCTGCATTTCCGTGATCTTCACTTAATGTGACAGCGATTTGATTTGTTAAGACGTGTAAAGGAACTAAAGTCGTTCTTTTTTTTTTCATAGAAAATAAACCGTCAGATAGTTTGCTATAGAGCCTATAGTTTGTGAACCAGTAATAGCCAAATTACATTTATCAGTACGCAATATATCCATTTGTTTGTACCCCACATTCATTGTCGTAATAACAGTCTGACTAAAGCTGCAAAAAAATAAACAAAAAACTCTTGGGTATACTGTGGGAGTAGGGCAACAAGTAATGTTTTTCTATCACATGTGCTTTTAAGTACAAGTATGTTATTAATTCCAGTTTTTGTTATACATTTGCCTACACATTGGGTAAGTCCACAAAATTAAAACTGAAATTTATGCTATTTTCAAGCAGTACGTATAAATTCTACTAGCTGCATAAGCAAAAAAGTATTTTAGTGAAGGAATATACAAGGTGTAACTTTACACAATAATTTTTTTTTCGGATCAACTATGACTTTTAGAGAAAGAAACAGTAAACCTATTTCACCACTTCTCATTTGTAAGAGCGCCTTTACAAACTGCCTTTCTTTCCGACTTGAATTCGTTCTTTTGAAAATATTTTACGCCTTCCTTAATGCCGACAAATAAGGTCATTTTTAAGTAATTTGTTATACTGAGAATATTAATTTCTTAAGTGAACGTTGAAAGATTATATACTAACCACCAAATCTCATAGCATTACCTTGAAATATTACTATTACTAGCGTATAGCCCGTCAAAAATGGCAGGGCAAGTACTACTAACCCCACCCCATAGTATACTATAACTTACATTTCACAGCTGAGTGAAATAAATACATTTTGTGAAATCAAGCTTTACCAACAAAGAGGCAGAAAAGTGCAGTCGAGGCAGTCAAACGTCGGGTAAATTCCTTTGTGAGCGAGTCACAATTACGATCACTCACGAAATTAATTCGTGCCGTATTTTTATTGGTAAAAATCGGTTAGGTGAACAACTTCTAATAAATAAATAAATAAATAAATAAATGAATGAATACATATTCTAATATAATATAGAAAAGCCAGTGCATTTTGGTAACACTACATTCCAACAATAGCTTTTATGTCATGTTGCTAAATAACAAAAGTATAACCAAATATTATTGGTAGTCTATGTACTGAAAATATATACTGAAATGTATAGAGAACAAAACTGGAAAAATACATTATTTCTTAATTTAGTCTCCGTTGATTAAAGAGGTTTCTTTTTATATTAAAAACGTTGGTGATGTAACAGAAAATAGCTTAATTCAGAAACGATTAAGTTTAGAATTGAATCGATATTTACTCAACCCTCTGAACAAGAGAAGCTAAGAATAGCATATATTTTCAATTCTCCCATTTAAGTCGTAGTCCAATGCAATGACAATGTTTTCTGCTTATTTTGCTCACATGAAAGGAACAAATGTGGCAGCGGAATATTTCATATACTATTGTTGCGCATCTGCTTGTTTGATAATTTCCCGTAAAAATTCTCTCCGAGAAACTTCGGCGATACAAGTCCTTTCTTAATTAAAACTAGTTTATTCTTTCTCGTTACAAACTTTGTATTACACTTAATTTCCACAGTCACTTTAAACTTAACTACTTTTATAAACACACGCTAAAATTCACAGCGATTCACACACTTTACTTACGGTGCCTACTGCTCGCTTTGACTCGATTCTTTGTCTCTATATCTATCTCAGGCTTATAAACTGAAAAAAGAGGGCGTCTAGCAAATGCTGGGACGTTCGTGAGGTT
>NW_013665847.1:106683-111288 GCF_000517525.1 Limulus polyphemus | reverse complement strand
AGGTTGCCCGCTAAGTTACGATCCTTCTAGAAACTCAAGCGGGCATGCTCCCAACGTCGCGTGACTTCCGCTGTCGTAACACTATACTGCTGAAGAGCTCGTAGAGCCGGGCGTGGCCGAGTAGTTAGTGCCGGAATATGAATTTCCGGATCCTATTTTCGCAAAATCATACTTCGTAGGGACCGTGGATACTTAGGACTGACAAATCCCATTATTTGATTATAGTAGTCCACTAACTGTCTTCATTCTAGTTTATCAGTTTAGAACCAGGGACAGATATTTATCTTTTTTGTAGCTCTGTACGGTATTTTTGATTCCACGATGCCAACTCGCGACTTTTTTATTCCACGATGCTACGCTAATAAGAGTATCTTTATTGCGTCATTGTTGGGATCAAATAATTTTAATAAATGAGAAATAAGTTGTGCACGTTCTTAAGTAAAACTTCTTAATGCTTTATGTGCAGGATAAAAAGGTTAGTAGAGGTTTTAGGAAACACAACAGCCGTGAAAGAGTATCATTAACCGCCTGGGGACGAGGTAATGATAAGAGGAAGTCTATGCTTTCTCATGTGAAAGATCTCTATGAAGCGGCTAACATTTTGAATGATGTAGGATTTTCCAGTACATCAGTATTTCTTCAAACATTATCAGTTTTTGCCTTCTCTCAAGATTTTGGATGTTTATTGAACTAGAGAACTAATATATTATATAACAGACGTCAAACTTTTTGGAGAAACACGCAATTCATGACAATAATAATAACTATCTGCTTATTTTTTAGTGATATTGAAATATGAGAATTGCCTATACACTTCATAGAAATTAACATTTTTTTCAGATATAATAAATCTAAGTCCGTGTCGTAGCCACGGGGGCGCGAAAGGGCGCAATACGCCCTTTCATAATAAAAATGCGCCCTCTAAAAATCTGCCTTAAAAAAACAAAATAATGCCTCTTTTTACTTTTTGAACTTGAATAATTCCAATGTATTCATGTATAAAAAATATTAGATAACCGAAGTAATAGTTGCTGTAAATCAATATTAATAAAATAAAATATATTTGTACTTATGCTTTCGGCTTTTGTTTTTTTTATCGCATTGACGGCTGCATACCGCTGACGTGAATTATTC
Source organism: Limulus polyphemus (assembly GCF_000517525.1). Classification (NCBI taxonomy): domain Eukaryota; kingdom Metazoa; phylum Arthropoda; class Merostomata; order Xiphosura; family Limulidae; genus Limulus; species Limulus polyphemus. Next base: position 110,154 of record NW_013665847.1, on the reverse strand, counting down.
AGATTCGTCAGATTTCAAATAAATTGTTATTGATCGATGCAACGTTAATCGTTCGTTTATTAATAAAATAGGAATAATAATTGAATTGTTGTCGGATATCAAATTTTTTTCATGAGTGAATTCGCTTATGAATTAATAAGGAACATTAATAAATGATAATAAAATTGTATAACGAAAACTGAAAATAATTACAATGTACTCGCGCCCTTTGAGTTTGTCATTGCGCCCTCAATGTGTGCGTCCTGGCTACGACACTGATCTAAGTTTGCAAGTAAAACTTGGGATTTCGTAATAGTAGACATGTCACGTATGCAATTAATGTTATCTTTATAACTAAACACTGTTAACCCCATTTTCAATATGTAACTACTCGCGGGAGTCATTGAAAAGAACTGAAGAGGGCTCGAGTTACTGTAAGGACTACAAAACTGTACTTTTACCAATGTCCATTCTGTAAGGGGTTTAAGATTATGCTCCTTTGTTGGTGATGAGTCTAAGCGCCCTGTTGCCCGAAAATCGTGCTCTATAACCTGGGGGCCGTGGATATTTTATAACGGAGACTGTTAAATTCTCTTATTTGTTTCTCGTTTGAGAACTTTGGGTTCATTATTTAATAAACACATTGTGAGAATTTCTTGCCGTAGTTGTCGCGTCATTTTACTGTACTTAACAATTGTAATTTCCGATGGAAATATCACTGCTAGTCATACTGTCTCTAATATATCGGCTTACCGGATTATTCAAGTTAAGTTATTCATTTCATTGCCTAACAAACAGTTGTAGAATAAAACAGTACTCTACTCAGACCCCGAAATGGATAGCAAGAAGAAACAGCATGACTATAAAGCGTAGGCTTGCTTGTCAATAACCACTTCCTCTTGTTATTAAAATCTGGTCTCTATTCATTATTTACTTTCTACGAAATGTTATCATCGCGTTGCACAGAACAAACGTGCAGGAGTTACAACTGTTGAAATGATCATTATATTTAGCTCTGCAAGTTAAGCGATACTTTTATGTGAAGTAAAACGGACGTTAGTTTGTTTTGTCTGTTTTTCACTGTATTTGTTCTATAAAACTCGTATTCTATAGACGCACATATAAATACGTGGTTGTGAATATACAGATAACAATGGCTGCATGTACTCTTATATTAGGTAATTAATATTGTTGATGCTATTGTTTGACAGTTATTCTGTAGCTTTCGAGATATCCGTAGGAATGCATTATTGTAAGTTCTCTTAAGCGTGTTCTGAAAACCTTTGTTCTTCCTACGCGTCGCAATCTGTGCATACATAAGAGACTACCAGAGACCCACAAAACATATGCTGTCAAATTAGTATCTTATATATCAATAATGGTAAAGGTTTTTCTTTTTCACTAAAGGTAAAATTGAATAAAGAATCTGTGACGTAGAGGCCTAATGCTTTCTTTGGCCGTACCCTCTGCTGTGAACTCTAGTTTCGCCTATTCAAGGCTCAGCAGCAAACCAGAGAAATACAATTAGGCCTCTTATAATGGTGAGTACATATAATATCTATGGGGTTCTGAGCACTTTGTTATTCACCATATAGTAACCTAAAATAATTTAGATATGTGAATAATAATTCATTATTCGATATTTTGCAGCGGACCAAGTGTTTAAAGATTATATATGTTAATTTCCCCTTTTGTGAAAAAAAAAGAAAAATCTTAGGGAAGTAGTTGTCCAACTGTGATACTTACTTCCTACAAGTTTGTATTTTCTTCTGGATATTAATTTTTCTGTCTAAAGATAGAAGCTTACAGATGTATACAACTGCTTATTGGATATCATGAAAGATGAACTTAGTTTGGTCATAACATCAATGGATATTTGAAGAATTAAGTGATGATTATTTTTGAATTTCATTTTCCCTTTTCGAGATGTTGCTGTTTTTCCTTTTATCGTAGGAGCAAACTTTTAAGACATTTCCTCTTTTCCAGTGCTTTTATTGTTAACTTTTTACCTAAATTCTAGTATACTTTTTATATGTATACGTTTTCTTATATGTATGAATGTTTAGTTTAACTACATTGTTTGTCAGAATAATAAACTTTAAATACAGGAGGAAATCTAACATCAGACAGGCAGTAGCACTGCCTATGTAGGGTGGCTGGGATTGTTCATCAAAATGATATCTTAAATATATCTCCAATAGGCCATCAGAACATTACAATACTATATACAGTGTTTCATTGTAGAACAATATCTATGTAATGACTGAGTCACAAGTTCTGGAAATGTCTGTAAATATCATAGCAAAAAGTTTGAATTTTTTGTTCTTCTTTCTGCTTTTTTTTGTACATAACTAAAAAACCAAAACAATGGTGTCAACCAATTTCACTGATGTGACAGTTTCAAACAGAGTAGCTGCGTTTAAAATCATTATTAACAACTAGTAGTAATCTAAATTAACATTACCCCTTGAAGTTAGCTTTTTCACAAAAATGTGGTGTTCCTTTGAAAAGCTTAAGAATATGGTGAAACGGGAATTTCCAGCCAATAGTAGACAAACAATAAATATTGCAGTTGGAACCTCAAAGTTGAGTTTAACTTATCCTATTTTTGTCTGTTAACATTCTACTACACTGTGCCTGTGCTATTATATAGGGATGATGGAAATGCTACCCCTACTATCTTGTTTGCATTGTTTTTGAAGGACTGATATTAGCCATCCCTACATTTACTTCCTTTTTGAAATTTTTTCTTTACTTGTAATAATTATAGTCCTCTAACTTTGAATATGACGTAAAATTATTCATGTTTGTTGATAAGGATAATAAACAGGTAATAGAAAACCACCGATTTATTAAGTAAAATATACTTAAATGCTTAGTTGTACTAATTTATTTAGGAATATTGTGAAATACCCTGATGTCCATTTGTATATAGTTTCATGTCTAACTTTAGTTTCTGAGAAACTGAGTAGAAAGTTTTCCAACTTAAGTGTGTTAAGGCAAAAATCAAGCAGTAAGATGTACATATTTCATGCATTTCTCGATTGAAAAACGTGAACAGGTTAGACTGAGTGTTACGTATTACAATTTCGAATGGTTTGAAACCAAGCTAAAGGATAATTTAAATTTAGTAGTTAAGTATATGGAGATGTATTTCCAATTTATGAAATTTACTAAAAAATAGTGATATAGTTTTCTATTTTTTAGTACAGTTATATATTTTGATACACAAACAATAATACAATTTATAATAATGGTTATTACAAATAGTTATTACAAACAATGATTTTATACACAAGTTTTACAAATTCACAAGTAATAAAAAGTCTTCTTTCTAGTCTAGAACTTCTTTGTCTTATCGAGAGAGTTCACGATGAACGAGTTAATTTCGAGTTGATATAGGCATAATTCACTTAACAGGGAGCTAGCTAGCCCTGCGGTTCTGGCTGATCACACGCCGATTACAGGTCGAGTTTCCCCCGATGACGTTAG
>NW_013665847.1:101630-105726 GCF_000517525.1 Limulus polyphemus | reverse complement strand
ATATTGATTAATAAGAGGAGAGCGTTCTCGCAAAGAGAATAATTTGAAGGCATTCTCAAGTGATGGAATTATACGTTAGTCCACACACAGTCTTTATTGATCCTTGTCTTGGGAGGATGATTAATAGGACAATAGTGTAAAGTTAATGTAGGACTTCTGTTGTGGAATAGCTGCAGATTTATAAATCTGGAGTCGCCTTACTCTAGCAACTAGTGTTTTTACTTTGCAATATTCCTGTTGCTATAAGACGTGTTCTATTGTAGAAGAAACTTCTATGCGTATGTGAAGTGCAAAGTCTATAGGATAATGTTGATGTTGAAACGTCATGTGTACATATAAGCTCTTAATATTGGTGTTTTTATCTATTTTCCTAAACTCGTAAGCTACACGCGTTGAATCGTCTTCTTAATTATTACATTGCTTCGTTAGCGCAATTTCAAATGCAGCTTGTATACGTCAGACATCGAAACTCATGAACAGAGTTAGGTCGAAATATACCTAACCGCTTCAAGTATTTAAAAATTAAACCCCACATTTTCCTATAATTATACTTCTCTTGCCCATAGGATTTGTTTTTACGGACTTCAAAGATGCATTGTCATACAACCGGATGGTGTGTTTTGAATGATGTAAATATTATGTACATCAGTTTCATACTTGCCCAAAGCTAAAACAAGCAAACGAACGAAAATCTTTAAGTAAATTTTCCTCATTTGAGATATTAACATAGTTTTAATTTTAACAGTTTCTAGTGTTTGCAACTTAGTTACTGTCCTTAGCTTCTCTTGAGTAGGTGTAGGTTTTACTAGGTATGAAAACTAAGTTAATATTAACTTGTAAATTTTAATACATGTGCTTTTAAAGGCTGTTTTGCTTAAAATATATTTTCTTTCTGAAAGAAATATCCAATGAGCCTTCCAACATCTGTAGCTAGCCAACTTTAACCACTTGGATACCGGCTGCTACTCTTTAAACGTTTTATAGACCGAAAGGTTGCATTCTTTCTGGTTACAGCCAGCTAGGTTCAGTTCCTGCGTCATACCAGTGTTTCTTATTTTGAAGTCATTTGGGTTTCTTACGGGTGTGAACGTTCAAATATATTAGATCGTTTTCAAGCAGCGGTGACTTTAGACTGCTGAGAATAATTATTTGCATCTTACAGTTACTTTAACCAAAGCCTAACAATAGTCCAATAACTATACAAGTAATGACACTAAATACATAGAATTCAAGTAGGAACTCCAATTACTTTATTGGTGAATATTTGATAATATTGGTAATAGTTCATGGTAAAGGTTTGCGTTTTTGAAATTTTATCGAAATCTTCATTCTATAAAATATTTAGTGGTGATTTCTATGTTCAATTAAGCTTGCAACTTATAAGTGAAGAAAAAAATAGCTATTTTTTTAAAATTCGTAAATGATTTTAACTTAAGTATATTAGCCTGTTTTTCATTCGCTTAGTCTAGGTTTAAACTTCGCAATCTTTAATTTCATAAAGTCATCAGTAATTAATTAAATTTTCATTTATCGAAATTTGAGTGTGTTCACATTTCGGTAAAACTAACCAGAAAATAATGAATAGGACTTAAATCTAAACGTTACATTTGCAACAATTTTTTTATATGCATTTGCATGGGAAGCTACAAATGACTAATGTTTCTACTTTGTAGATCTGACTCATCATTAAATAAACTAGTTGAGAGCACCCACTAAGGAAGCGAAATATTTATAAAGGGCAGCGTTAGATAATGTTTCCTTTTTTTCTTTTGCTATTCAATTTCTAATGACCTCATTTCATGTTAATTACATGTCCTTCTTTGAAGGTGATAATAATTGATTCATTTAATTAATTTCTTTCTTGTCTTTAAATTCACAGCCAAAAGCCTATATAAAAAGAAAAAGAAAAGGAAACGTTTCCTATTTCAGGGTGTTTTTTATTCCCTTTTTCTGGCAAAAATCTTGAGGAAGTAGCTCACGCACAATGTCGAACAGTTTCCACTTATCATAAAACTTTTACGGTAATTTAGCCAGCCAAACGCGCGCGCAAAGAAGAGGAGTAGATGTTATTTGTAGTAAGAAGGTAAGATTTGCTGATTGTGGTGTATGAGCTACGTTTTCTTAGCATCTTTATTTCAAAGTATATATTTATTACTTACAATTACATCACAGTTTTTTGTAATCAGAAGAGTTACTTAGAAGTGTTTCAGAGAAATTTACAACATTAATAATTTAACTTACTCACTCTAGTTACCCTGTTTATGTCTTCAAAGTATAAAATATTTTACATTAAAATTATTTTTGATATGCAAACATGGGTTTATGTGCAGCCTACTAAAGACTACTACTAAAGAGGGTGCTGGGAAACCTTTCTTGTATACTAGACGGATTATAGAAACCCTCATGGGGAAGAATGGTTTGCTTCAGACATGAATCGTATGACGAAGCCTTTCGCAATGGATACTACGTTGTAGGACTGTTGTCAAGATGCATAGTAGATGTACTGAAGAATATTCAACCATTGAAAGAACAACACGTACGCTTATTAGCATAAAGTTACGCAGAACTTCCTTTTTGAAAGTAAATACTATTTACAAGTTGTGTAGAATGTAAATGATAACGACAAATGTTACTTTTTTTCATAGTTAGAATTAATAATTAGTAAACGTTTTCAATTAAAAAAACTTTCATTTTCCAAATCAGGTGATCACTGTAATTGGACATTCTACTAGGGAGTGCATGTAGATCAATCGCTAGTTTATACAAATAAACAAGAATATATTTGAACTAAACACTTTTAGCCCAGTAATAAATCCAGATCATTTACATACAACCTCTTTTACAAGTCAGGAACTTTGTGATAAGGAAACCAAAACCATTAACGTTCTGAAACATGGTATTAACAATATGAGCACTGAATATTCTTCTTTCACGCTACTGGATATCCTTTACAACAAATAACTGTCAGTGTAACGAATTTGTTCTTATATATTTATTTTAATGTAAGCTTTTTTTTAGATTACATTTTGTATTTAAAATCATGCATAGCTTATCGTGTTAAATATGTATTGCGAAACTCCCGCCTATTCTCCAAAGTTGTAGAAGATTCTCGAGAGTAAGAATCAAAAATGTGTGTACGTAAACGCTTTAATTTGCATTGTTACATAACCTGAATTTTCTAGAAAATCTTCCCACGCCTATAAATATAACCAACGCGACGCGCCAGGAGAGTATCTATTAGAAGTTCGTTATAGTTAGTGTGCTATAAACTTCGAAAGCTATAACTGATTTTTATAACGCTTATCAATCGGAAAACGTAAGATATTTAACCAGGAATATTTATAAATTTCTAACATTACAAATCGTTTAACTTCAGTAGATTCTCATTGGACATTAATATTTTTGCGAAAACATTATCTAACTTCAACAGTGGAAAACTTAGCATGTGTGGCAAAGGACAAAGCTTCCCGGCGAATCGTATTTGTATCAACTCGCTCATCGTAAACCCTCAATAAGATATCAAGGAAGTTCCAAACTAGAAAGAAGACTTTATATTGCTTGTAAGTCTTTGAAACTTTTGACTATAAATCATCGTTTGTAATAACTGTTATTGTAAATTGTATTGTTGTGTGTATATTAAAACATACTTGTGTTAAAAAAGAAAACTGTGTGTATCAATCTTGTTGGTAAATATCATAAACTGACTATATATCCAAAGTACAATTTAACTACTAAATTTAGATTATTTAACTTGGCTTGGGGACTATTCGAAATTATAATACGTAACATCAGTCTAAGGGGAAATATGTTCATTAGATATATTAATGTTATTAAATGATTAAATATAATGTAGAGAAAAACAAATTGCATTTGTCCATTTCAAGTTGAAATTTGAAGGCTCTACAAGAAAATGGTATGTTTTTAGTTTTCAACGTGCATTCTTTCTTGAACACTAACCATTAAGTTTGTTTCTTCTGAAGTTACATAATTTTCATAATGATATATTGTTGAAAAATTCAAAATTTTTCACACACACACACACACACACACACACACACACACACACACACACACACACACACACACACACACACTA
>NW_013665847.1:96730-101609 GCF_000517525.1 Limulus polyphemus | reverse complement strand
CACACACACACACACACACACACACCTGATTTATTATTATATATCGCATTCAGATAGTTTTTCAGGTATTTATCATTAACATGAGCAATGTTAATGCATGTGCCATATGGAAACCTGCTCTTTGGTGTTCTGCATTTATGAACACTATTTTACACATTGGATATCGTAGTAAACGTTATTTTTCAATTTATCGTCACACATTGCTAAACCCTGAGTACCTACTTTATGTATCAAGTGTGTGTGGAATATACAGAAGGAGTGGGAGAGTTCCATTTATATTTCAAGGTATTTCCTTTGCTTGCTCTATGCAGCAAGCATTATAATGATATTCTAAGGTATTTCCTTTGCAAGCTCTATGCAGCAAGCATTATAATGACTTTATTAATTTTTGGACACGTGTGATGTTTTTGTTTATCGTAGTTAATACTTATTCATTGTCACTGAGTGAAGTTCAGTAAATGATTGTAATTTTAATCAGTTTATTTATTTACTATAATTTTTATTGTCTGTAGTTAGTAAACCAACCAGTAAGTGTATACTACTAACTTCGTTCCATGTAGTCAACTCGCGTGCTTTCAGTCGACATTTGTAGAAAAACTACGATTACACTTCATTTTGGATAAATATCGATTACGGTGCAACCAGGAAATAAGCCATGTTTGACGTAATATTTTAAGATCTATATATTGGGTAGTACGGTTGGTAACTTGAAAAATAGAGCAATAAGTGGCACTTAATGTAATCAATTTAAACCTTGAAAGAAAGGAAACATTTTTCTAAATATTTTTTTGTTCAAATTGAGAAACATCCATTTTCATTACAAGCTTAAGAATTTCTTGTATAGAATTAATAAAATAAAAATACATAGAGATTAAATACATGGTCTTATATTTGTACAAAAGAAATGTTACTAGTGCCCCTCCCTAAATTTGTGGTTATATATATAACAATCTTGCTACATAGACAAACGAGGTTAAGTTTTGGGAAATCAGTCATATGTAAAATAAATTCAATATTCCATTCAACATTAAAAACTCGTTTATTGAGCTTTACATATAATCATATTTGACTCGGGGTGACGCTGAGCACCATAACAATCCTTATTTGTATAGATACAATTATACTTGACTCGTGGCAACACTTTAAACAATCCTTATTGTTTATAAATTTGATGTGTTTGGTTAGTATATTAAAATTGTACACAAGTGCCTGTCATGTAAAGGCCCTTTTCGTACTTGATACCCAGAGCTTTTCCCAAATATTTTTTTAAACTACACAATTCTATTTTACCTTCACCATTTTTTAGTACATGACGCCTTATTGCACCTCATATATTCAGGCCTAGTAGCAAAATCATATAAATAAACAAAAAATATTCTAGTAAATATATTTATTTATTAGCTTTCGAATGGGATTTTTTATATATATTTATCGACTTGAACTAACTTATATAGGTGAATTTTCAACTACATAAACATATTTACAGGTGCACAACTTGTGATCAACTGCACACTAGGAAAATAGGAAAACCCATGTTGAAACTTATAATCATTTGCTAATCCTGCAACCCACGTTAAGAAATTTTAACCACACTGACAACGTTAACACAGGTAGTCGTTAATTCGGAAACGGAAGTACCTAATTCAAATTATACTCATTACACGTAAATGCTCATTTGTCTTGCAACAATTAATCAACTCTATATTGATTAATGAGTGGTTATTCCCCATTTGGTGCAGATGTTTTGTAAACATGGAATTTCCTCGATAATGTTAACTGCAGTGTTTTATACATTTAAATATTATGGGAGCGGATTATTGAAACTGTACTTTAGTGGTTTATTATTTCAGTAAATAAAAACTTGAAGAAATAAATTCCATTTGGTAAATATTTTCCCAACTATGTACAGTTACTTTGATTTTCAACTTCCATTGTCTTAATACATATACCTAACACTTGCATCTACGAATTGGATCAGCAAAGAATATTATCTACATTTATAATATAACTACTAAGGCGATAAAACTTTTTTTCTTCTAAATACACACAATATCGCCAAACAAACATACTGTTGTCTTAGGTTTGTTATTTAAATTCCCAAGTAAGTACTATAACCTTGTTTATGCTGTGTTTATTAAAATATTATATCGGTAATCGAGTTCGTAGTTACTTTAATAGTTTACTTATTGAATAACTTTGAATTTCCTTGTAGATAACACATTGTTTGATTTAACACGAACTTGTACTATGATAGCAAGGAATTTTCACCCATGATATACTATAGGGAAACATTAACTTTATCAATAAGTCATTGTATGCTCTGTAGAGGGTTTAGCAAGAATATTAAGATATTTCAAATCAAACATGATGAATATTCCACATATAGTTACGTTTTCTACAAGTATAAAAAAACCCACTGTTTAATAAACTCGTGGGACAAACATCAAATGGAACTTTTCGTGGTTCACGTTTAACGTAACATGTAAAAGTAATTCTAAACCTGAGTTAAATTAAAGTAGAATATGTTGTAATATGCCAACCACACTACATCTCGCATATCTTACGTCCACTGGGCATTTCGAGCATTACCAGGGCTACTCAGTTTGGGACATGACAAACGTAATATTGGTCTAGGATTCATGGACAAATTAAGCAAGTGAATTGTAATTATTTTCAATTTTTATTTAAGCCATTTACAAATCATACTGGCCCAAAATGGCCAGGTGGTTAGGGCGCTCAACTCGCAAACTGAGGATCGCGGGTTCGAATCCCCGTCCCACCAAACATGCTCGCTCTTTCAGCTGTGGGGGCGTTATAATGTGACGGTCAATCCCACTATTCGTGGATTGAAGAGTAGCCCAAGAGTAGGCGGTGGGTGGTGATGACTAGCTGCCTTCCCTCTAGTCTTTCACATTAAATTAGGGGCGACTAGCGCAGATAGCGCTCGTGTAGCTTTGCGCGAAATTCAAAACAAACCAAATCATTTTACTTATTTTACTTTATAAACATGTAATTGTTATACCTGTAGAAAGTAAGAATTAATAACACCATATTATTTATTTATTATTATTTAAAACAAATTTGCTATCATTCAGTAAAACTGGCAAACTAGCAAGCTTGTCTTTGTTCCCTGAGCGAGTCATTCAACCATAGGGTTGAAGGGAGAAATCTATATTAGTAATTCTTAGAACTTGTGACTGAGTGAAAGCGAATGTTATATGTCAACTACACTACATCTGCCGTATCCATGTCAACGAGGACTTTCGTCAAATATCAAAGCTGATCAGGCCATATTGGATACAACAGATACAGTAATGGCCAATGTGCTATTTATATCAACTTTCATGAACAACAACTAAAACAACTCGAGACCTAAAGCGCGCGTTATTGTATACAACTCACCTTTTGCTCATCACTTGCTAAATGAATGGGTCTTCAGTTTTACTTAAGTAAAGTAAAATTTATATTACGAGTGCACACGTTTTTGTTACTGGCCACGTTTCTCCCTTCACATTTTATCAAGCGTATTTTGGGTAAAACACTGCCAACGTGAGCGCACGTGAATAAGGACGTTCCGCTAGTTTTGCGAGAACTCCTAGCGGCTATCTGTGATTCATATGAAAATTACGGCCACCAACTTAGGAAAGATATGAATGGACAGAAGAAAGTTGAGCCAGCTGGCACCTACGCTTACTCAAAGCAACTTTCTCATTGCGTTTAAACGTACAAACAGCTAGTTGGGCTCTTTCTGCAAAATAAAAAAATACCAGGTTTTTTTCTAACGTCGATAAGTTCTGTCATATCACATTTCTGAACTGAATGAAGAACGTATTTGATTCATCTTGTCAGCATTGCGTAGGTTCAAATTTCATCAGTAACTTTCTATCAAATCCCGTTAGTGCTGTAGCGTGACTCGTTATTATGTTATATTATCATGTGTGGTTGATTCATACTTTGTAACTTAAATAACCTGATCTTGATTGGGTATCTTCATATTACAAAGTTTATTATAAACAATCTAACTTAGATATTTATTTAAAGTAACAGTAAAACATCACAATGTCTGAAAGTCTCGTATACTTCTACGCTTTTTCTACACCGTTTGTTATTGTGTTGAAAACGCAAGCAGACAATAAACAAAGTGACAACTGACATACATAACTTTAAAACACTAGGTCTTTTTGATAACAGGATTACTTTTATGATTTTTGCTTTTGGTCTAGTTAATTTTATAAGAGTAAATAACTTAGAGCAAAGATGTAAAAATTATGTGTGTTTAATATACATAATAAAAGAAGTATGAGACGGTTGGGGTGTTAAAAACTTTTCAATAGGTCGAACTAAAGTACTGAAATATTTACCTACTTCTAATGAGGTAGCTTAAAAATAATTTCTTTTAACAGATTCTTAAGAACAATTATCGTGATGGACGAACATTTTGAATTTGAGCTTACACGTATGTGAAAACAAATTGACATATACAAAAACTGTATTATTCAAAGTTTTATTGCCTTCACGGTCTAGGGAACGTGATATACACGAGGAATGTGTTATACGTTGTCTAATAGTTAAGTAACTAGCCTTATGTTGCAAAGGGATTTTCACATATTGAACCGTGATAAAATTTACATCTTAATTTACTTGATAACCTACCTTGGCATTGTTGAACATCTATTATTATAATAATTCTCAATAAGGTGTGTACATTTTCAGGACAGCCAAAAACTAATGCAATGTAATAATGGCTGGAGACGGCTTAAATGGGTAATGAAGAAAAACTTTAATATAAGTTTAACATAACAGCAAATGTACAACGTTTCGACAAGGTTTTGTCATCATCAGGTACAAGTAATTTACACAGACACACCAATTAACGCCT
>NW_013665847.1:91935-96152 GCF_000517525.1 Limulus polyphemus | reverse complement strand
ACGACGAACAAAAGTATTTTACTCTTCACACGAACAACGATTACCAGGTACGAGGTCATCCGGTGGCGACTTCTTCCTATGCATCACGATCATAACTAGACAGACATAAGTATCTCTTGTACAGATACTTTTCTAACATACCTTTTTTTTTCTACAACAGACTTGTACATTTTACTAAAAGCTTGCCACATTTCGTGTAGATACACGAAGTAAATTCGGAATTATAGTAAACATTCCTTTTCCAATAAGGGGTCAGTCCAATAAATCGACCTGTACATTCAGTTAAGTTGATTTGTTTCTTTCTTTCTTTCACAGAAAATTACACGGATCTTTAACCACACGTGAATTCCGGTTAGTCAATTAACATAGTACCAGTCTCAAAACTAATTAATCTATCCTTTTTTCTAGAAGGTCATGATTCAAGTCTCATGATGAAGTAATTCTGAAATTGACTCGATAATGTTTAAAAAAAACAATAACGAAATGTTGACTGTTTACCAAAAATTATTATTAGAACGTTTGATTAGTTTCAGTAACATTTTCAAGGCTAAAATAGCCATGTGATGAATGATACTATGTACGTTTTACCTCTTTTTTTTTTTGTCATTCTTGTTATGTTAATATATTGGAATGCTAGTTCGCGCCAAACACCAACTACCATTTGTTTGCGCCTTCTATCGGAAAAGCTGAGGTTAGCGCGCTCTTCAAAAGTTGTAAGACAAACACTACTTGCTACACTCGTCATTCATTTGCAACGATTCGCTACAGTGACGTCATGTACAGTACGTGCCAATCATTGAGTCGCGTTTGAGCAGTTCGCCTTGAATAAAAAAGCAGAACACAGCAATAGTTCCAGTAAAATTAAGCATATGAGGTCAGTGGCAGGAATGTCGGTTTAGAAGGCAACATATCCGCTTTTGATGTGAAGTGAGTGTCCGCATGCGCTGTATTTAAACCGAAAGAAAAGTCGAAGGCAGTTTTGAGTTGTATAGAAGAAGAGGGGTGTAAGACTTTATAAGTTGGCTGCATGCAAATAACACGTGCTTTAGAATATCTTTAGTATCTGTCGTCCAATTTATGTTACTTGATGTCCGCAAGGAAAGAAGGGTTACTGAAACCATCATGCTGGTTTGCTACTTTGGATATATGTGTTTCGATCTGGTCATCAGTGCAGCGAGCACGTAATCGTAAAAACGTATAAATAGGATGTTTCTGTTCTAGTTGTTAAAATATTCTTACATTAGTCATGGATGGTTGGTTGGTACTTTTCTTTGATTTGCTTAGTCTCTCTTAGTGTTGTTGTAATGCCGTTGATAATCATCGTTCCCTCTACAAAGGCAGAGTAGGGTCTATAAAGATTAAACAAGGCTGTATACTATATACAGTCTTTTGTAAAATTCAGAGTTTAGACGGTATTAGTTCGATAACAAAGACGACACAAGATTTCCTTCTAGAATTCTACATAAAACCTCCCTTTCCTGGAAGGAACAAAAAACGGTGAAAACATTTTACAGCTGTATTTGATAGGGTGTCATGTCAGTGAGTAAGACAGCGTGTATAAGCCACCGTTACTGTGATGTGTTTTTGAACTTAAACTATGTTTACCAGGATGATTAAACAACTATGGACTGAGTGGTTTCTCATGCAGATGGTTGTTTCTATCACTTGTAAGTATATACATATATGTGTAATGTAAACAAACATTATTTAAGCAGTTAATATTTACGTCCAAAAGAAAACTGCGTTACAAACGGCGAGATAATTTATAATGAAATAAAACATTTATAGTATAAAACAAACATTAAACAAAAACACTGCACAGCAAAACAGTCAACAGTGCACGGGCTATAATGAGTGGTACGAGTCCTAGTTTTTGAAGGTGACTGCTGAAGTAGGACCCACATGACGATGGAGATACAATGTCTATCAGTCTTAACCTCCTTTCGCGAAGTTTCGCGTGTAAAGAAAAAAAAATAAAGTAAAATAAGACAAATAAATAGAAAAAAGAAAGATGTGGCTGTTCGAGCCCACAACATCCAACGTCTGTAATCTGACAAAATCTAGCTCTGATTTTTTCTGTAATTATGGTTGATTATCATAAGTACGTTAGTTTAGGCACTAAACCTTTTAAACGAATTTCTTAAAAGATTTTGTTCAAATATTTCAGTTCATTGCAGTGCTTTTGTGAGCGCTACATTATGTTCTATTTCGATAACGTAGACTTTACAGTGTAATACTTTTTTCTTTACACGTAAAATATCATAAAATACATCCTACACATCGTTGCTGACTGCTACATATGATCAGCTGTTTTTGGTGGAGGTCGTTCTGATTCATGGAATACCATATCAATCATATTTCATAAGTAGGCTAAGTTACCAATCATAAAGCAAAAAAATAGTCAACAAAGTGTTCAATAAAATCACTTGCAAATACATCTTATTAGATAAATATTAACGTGAATTATGCAACTTCTGATGTTAATAGTTAGTATCAGAACGCGACCCTGAGTGGAAAACATGTTTAGTCAAGATGGTCTTAATTGCATCTTTGTAACACTGTCCAAATTGAATCAGCCGTTCTCAAACGTCTATAAATTTACGCTGTTTAAAAGAAACAAAACAAAAACATTTTCATAAGAAAGTTTGTTACACTGAGTGTCCTGAAGCAGCTACTTGCTTCACTGTTCATTCTATATCTTCTAGTTTGAAATCTTGGAATATTTTTTGTTCTGTTATTATTTCCTTGAACTTGAAGATATACCAAATAATGCGAGGTAAGTTTTCGTGATATAAACGTGTTTTATTTTGTTTCTAACATAGTACTTGCTAACAATTTCAATTACAAACTTTTAACATGTGTGACTGAAGCAGTTGTCGCATTAAGCTGTGTAAGGATTTTGATAATTTCTTTTCATGCATATTGTGCTTCTATATTAAAAGTAAGAAAACACACACACACACACACACACACACACACACACACACACACACACACACACACACAAAACCAACGTTTTTTAGCGAAAAGAAAGATGAAATCTTTAGTTACAGCATACTAGTTTCGGTAACAGTTACCATCCTCAAGGCTAGTATCCACAATGTTAGCTTAACATGTATTACTGGATGAGTTCATATTTAAAACAAGGTAACGAAAAATAGTATGTAAAAGCAGTAGATAGAGGTTATGACACTATAATTGTTGACAGAGCTCTTCAGGGCCGGCATGGCCAGGTGCTTAGGGTGCTCGACATGCAGTTTGAGGGTCGCGGGTTGGAATTCCCATCCAACCAAACATACTTGCCCTTTCAAGCGTGGGGGCGTTATAATGTTACGGTTAATCCCACTATTCGTTGGTAAAAGACTAGCCCAAACGTTGGCGGTGGGTGTTGATGAGTAGCTGCATTCCCTCTAGTCTTTCACTGCTAAATGGGACGGGTGGCGCAAATAGCCCTCGTGTAGCTTTGCTCGATACTCAACAAGAACTTTCCAAAAAATGAACGACAAACATCTAAAAATGAAATACTCCGAATTAACTCTATTAACCATTTCAAAACAAATTCATTAGTATACCATTTGTTCCCGAGATTTCGGAAAAAATTGCTAAAGAATTTCGATTAAAGGGTTAAAAGTAGCGTTCATTCCACAAAACAAAATTGTCAACCATTTACAAAAAGTCAGATCCTAAAAAGGTTGAAGATAAATATGGAATTTACCAAATAAAGTGTAGTTGCAGTAAAAATGTACAAATGTACATAGCATAAAAATAAAGAAATTAAAAATGAGACTGAAAGAACACTCATGTGACATAAAGCATGGTAACATTATCTTCTCCACTGTAGCTCAACATGTCTGGAACTGTGATGGTAATTATGATTGGAAAATTTAAAGATCTTAAAAATGCACAAATAAACATAGAAACTTAAGATTGTATTTGTATAATTAAAAACAGATCTATGTGTATAAATACAGATGACAGACCTATCAACTGGAATACTTGTTTAGTTTAAGTAATCCCTTATTTACGATTTACTTTCCACCCCTTATTTACTGTCCTCGTTTTTAAAAAGGAACTCTCCCAGTAACGTTTGTAGCTGAAGTTATATAAGCTAGGCTAACACTGTAGATACTAACCCTGATGATGGTAACTATCTTACGACAGCGGAAGTCACGTGACGCTGGTAACACGTAATGAGTATCTAGAAGGATCGGGGAACA
>NW_013665847.1:89407-91082 GCF_000517525.1 Limulus polyphemus | reverse complement strand
AAATTAAGTGTTTATTGCTAAAATAAATGTATGGAAATGTGTGATATCCATGAGGGATGGATAATGCAGCGGTAGACCTCACGCTATAGTAGCACCGACTAAGCTATGTGTCCGCTTCCATCCCTATCTTGTTTGGTTCCATTTTCCAAGTTCAGTAGCCAGTCCTACATAGCTTTTTTTTTTATTTAGCGATCAATTTTTTTCCTTATACCTGTATAATAATAATAATAATTATAATTGCACCAGGGCGAGTTTTGGATACGGAAGAGTTGCCCATATTCCTTAACTTAAATGAAATAACTACTTGTGATCTATACAGATCAGGATTATATCAACTTCAGAATCTCGTTTTGTTTTTATATCATAACAGCTGCAGGTTTACAGATAGAACCAAGATACCAAGTGGATCTTATTGAAGGGCTTCGTATATTTAACACCACCTATCGTGGGTTAAACGCAGTAGAGGGATTTCATCAGTTATCACCAGCAGTTAAACTGACAGGTAGCTAATTACTGCTTAGTATTATTTTGAATATCTAAAATAGCAAAACTCGTTAACTTCATCGTCATTCTAAAACCATTACTTGATTAACTTTGAAAATAATTCTTTATTTCTAGATACATCTCGAAAGATTGGTGATAGTCTTAAATTTAAAGATTATAATTAATTTTTAAAATATATGAAATAAGAATTTTAAAATAACTCATGTTTACCTTAGGCATATATCACAGTGAGAGTTTGCATGATGTATAACATTGCTATTTATTTGCATTATGCAATAGTGTCGTTAAACCCAGCTTTTAAATAATAGAAAGGAAAAACAATGAAACATTGAGCCATACATGGAGTGGAAAATTATTAATGTAATGGATTTTATTTCACCTTAAATAACTCATGATAAGGTAATTTAATATGCTTACTTTTCTTTTGTTATTGTTTTATGAAATAATAGTACACTTAAATTTCTAACTGATTTAATGTCTTTATTGATTCAGGAGTCTCCAGGCAGCTTCTGCTACCAAATGAAACTTTCACAAAGGCAGCTAAGCTGCTTTTACACAGTAATGAGTTTACGTTGATGGTTACTCTTAAGCAGGAAAAAAGAAACACGGGAACTTTATTTGGTTTTTCGAGAGGATCTAACAGGTAGCCTTATAGCAATATTACCTTTCTTACCTTTTATTTGTTTTTTTTGTGTACCATTGTTAAAGTACACTGATCGGAGTTTTCTTTTTTGTGTGTACCATTGTTAAAGTACACTAATCGGCGTTTCTTTGTGTGTGTGTTTGTGTGTACCATTGTTAAAGTACACTAATCGGAGTTTTCTTTTTGTTTGTTTGTGTGTACCATTGTTAAAGTACACTAATCGGAGTTTTCTTTGTTGTTTGTGTGTACCATTGTTAAAGTACACTAATCGGCGTTTTCTTTTTGTTTGTGTGAACCGTTGTTAAAGTACACTGATCGAGTTTTCTTTTTTTGTGTGTGTGTACCGTTGTTAAAGTACACTGATCGGAGTTTTCTTTTTTTTGTGTGTGTGTACCGTTGTTAAAGTACACTGATCGGAGTTTTCTTTTTTTTGTGTGTGTGTACCGTTGTTAAAGTACACTGATCGGGGTTTTCTTTTTTTGTGTGTGTACCGTTGTTAAAGTACACTGATCGGAGTTTTCTTTTTTT
>NW_013665847.1:72866-88580 GCF_000517525.1 Limulus polyphemus | reverse complement strand
GTATATATATATATATATATATATATATATAAATTCCTAACCTTTCCTAATTACAACGTAATAAACTTTTCTTAATTACTGATCGTTATAAGATGGTCACGCTCTCTCGGATTCATAAACAAATAAGTTATTTAGTACAATTGTTAAGTAACTTCTAAAACTATAAATGCAAGAATTACGAAAGTTAATTATGAAACATCATTATTTTGTCCATTAAAAGGGAAAGTGTGTAATAATTATGAGTGCATATACACCGATTTCTTATTTACAAATAATGTTGTCCTTCCGTTATATGTGTAACTAAATCTGTATCTCAAGTGTATTACAATTGCCCATCAAAAATATCAGGGCAATTCTATTCACCATAATACAGGTCTAGTTTGGAAACTTTTTTTTTATTGATTTGAGTTTTTCTTTTCATCTTTGTAGGTTTCTGGAAATTCAGAGTAGTGGAAGAAAAGACGAACTACGTCTATACTATACCCATAATAATATAACTTACGTAGAAACATTTCCTTATCGCTTAGCCGATGATATTTGGCACCAGGTAGCACTGTCAGTTAGTGGCAATGCTGTGGAGTTATTTGTAGACTGTAATCCTATTTATAAACGGGTAATTCGTGATGTTGACAGAAATATCACTTCAAGAAACACCTCGCTATGGCTTGGACAGAGGTCTTCACACCAATTTTTGTTTCAGGTTTGTAAAAAAAATACTTAACTAAAAATCACAATAATACGCTGCTGAAACCGGCAATAAGAGAGAAATTCAAGATTGCTGCCAAGATGGCTTTCATAAATAACTACAAATTGTGTTATAGAGCAGATAGTACAATGATTTTGGCGTCTAGATATAGGTTTAGAGGTCAAGGAAAGCACTGGCTATACTAGCAACAAAATCGGACCCATTTCACAAGGAGTAAATAGCCATATCTCGTGTTCTAGAGCAGATAGAAAAATTATTTTGATGTTAAGATATAGTTTTTTGGGATTAAGGCGTTCATTTCTGTTCTATATACTACAATTAGTCATGAGCTTCTAAAGATAATTAGAATGGCCATCATGTATAGCAGGGGTTGTGCGACTATGAATTGCTTCAAATACTTGAAGATAAATTTACAACATACTGCACATCAAAAGCATTTATTAGCATTCAACCACAAAAATGTATAAAAAGATATATCTTTTACTAAAATTCATCACAATTTACAATGTTAGGCGACTTGAAATTGACCTATTTACTGCTGAAACATTACCTGTCAACATAAATTATACAAAATTAGCGAACCATATAAACATGCATGTCCTGGGAAAATGTCATATCTTATTACTTCATATAAGTCCCAGACCAGCAGCCCAATGCAGAGCATACAGCAGGATTGAACAACAATGAAGCAATCATGTTGATGGTGACATTGTTACAGGTATCCTTAAAACAACATTAGGACTTTTGCAAACTGTTACAACTAATTGAAATTCCTTACACTTGTAGTAAATGCAACATGGTATACCCTGATCTTGACATAAGCAGTGATGGATGGCACACTTTGTGCATTTGTGTAGTTTTGAGGTAGATCATTTGGCACTAGCCGCTTGTACATATTTGGCACAAACAGCCCACATTCCTCCTCGAAGCCATACTCTTTATGGTCTAGATCAGGATTGTCCAAACAATTTAACTGCGAGTATGCAGCATAGAATGCCCCTAAAATGTACCAAGTACTCCTCTGTAGGGGACACCACTTGTAAATATCTGTACCAAGTACTCCTCTGTAGGGGACGCCACTTGTAAATACCTGTACCAAGTACTCCTCAGCTTTAGTGAGTGAAGCCTCCATCTGGCTCAAGTTCTTTCCAAAATCTTTCAAATAGGCTAATTTTAGTGTCTCCTACACCGTCTCTCATTCAGAGTTCTTTCTGTCCATGACGTTAAAGAAAACTGAGATACTAAGTGACCAGGACCAGAACATCAGTATCGTACGAAAGTATGACGATATGTTGTGACATTTCTTGTGCTGTATGGAATGCATGGCGTAGCAGTCTGACATCAGCTTCCTTAATATCAGCTTGTAGGTCTGGCAGTACCATAACTTGTCCTGAAGAAATCACATATTCGCAAGGTTTCATATCTGCAACTGCAGTTCCACTTAGTATTATCTGAATACCTAGACATTTCTGTGATGCATTTACAATTGTCCACTTTCTCAAAAGAAGCTTCATTTTAATCTTGTTGGAAGAAGCTGGCCAGAATGCTTCCATGCCTACTAGTAACATAGTATATTCCATGATATTATTGATTTCAATAGACTATGTACTAGATCTTCTTGTTCTTTCAGAGTCTTTAACAGATTCTTCAAGATAAATATCAAACACAAGGTCAGTGCGAGATGCACTAACGCAAAGGTTTATTACCATAGTAAAGAAACCCTCGTTAAGGAAATCCCTAAAAGTCTTGAAAAACTTTGTTCTGACACGTCTTGTACTGGTGTAATGGGAAATCCTCGAATTTTCAATGCAAATGGTTATAGTACAGTATTAGTCTTCTTGAAATGGTTGAAACTGTTTGTCTCTGCTACACATAGTGGATAAATAATGGCATAAGAAAAAATCATTATTTTCATTTTAGGGAGTAATTCTAACAGCAAATCAAGAAATAAGATACATTTTCCTTGTGGTAGTCGCTGTGTTAATATTTATATATTAGTTTATTATTCATTTATTAATATCTGGGTATATTTTTTTGAAATAATTTGAACATTTATTGAATTTCCAGTCACATGAAATAGACAGCTTGAACAAGAATCGCAAAACATATCTCTGGACACCGTTGTCTCCAAAAAGGCACTTTATTGCACGTGATTGTGGCCATCTTGAATTTTCCAGACAGCTAAGAACTAATTTCATTTTTTTTACATCATAAATGGGTTCCTTGACCCCCAAAGTTTGTATTTAGACACCTGAAATCATCTTGCTATATACTATAGAACATGATATGGCTACTTATTTCTTGTGGCGGCCATATTGGTAGCCATCTTGAATTTATCAAATGGATCAGGACTAATTTCATTGTTAGTGTTGTCAACGGTTTCCTTGATCTTCAAAACCTATATCTAGACCAAAATCAATTTGATATCTGCTATACAATATCAGTTATGGCTATTTGCCCCTCTCGGCAATCATCTTGGCGGCCATCTTGAATTTCTTCCTTGTTGACGGATTCCAAAATGTCTACCCTGGACTTGTATGAACCTCATATGATGCCTTTATAATATATGAAGAGTAACTCTTCGGGCATAAAAATGTCCACAGGACCCACCCCCCAACCCCAGCTGCATCACTAATACAGTTTCTGCAATCCTAAAAGCTAAACTCACCTTCCAAAAATAAATAAATTTAATTTTAAGACGAGCACAAATTTGGTGATAAGGAGGAAAAATGTCATTATTTTAAGCCCTTTCTTCGCTGAAGAATGTTAATAATACTTCAAATAACATCATATACCTTGGTTTCTTATGCAAACTAAGGTCTACTCCTAAACTATACATGGTTTGTTATATGTGTATTATACGACTTATGCTTGATGGAAAAGACTTTTTGTTATTTGTAACTTTATTTTCACTAAGACGTAATTGAAGAAAAGCAAACAAAATAAAAACCTTCGGCAGCAGATAATTTCTTTAAGCAGACTGGTTCATTAACTCGTAGAGGAATGCGAATTGTTTTTCCTACAGGTTTTCAAGTATTTCAACAGAAAAGTTAATTGTCTGCTTAATCGACAATATTTGATAGAAAAGAAAGAAATTTAGTACCTTAAAATGATTGTATAATATAATTGTTTTCATTACCTGTCGTCGTGAGGCAGTAAACAAATTATCTTGAATCCTACCGATCTAATTATGCTCTATTGTTTTGGGGGAAAAACAAATATATGCATTTCAAATTAACATGTTTTATATATTCAAAACTTTAATTGTTACCTACTTCCTGTTAGTATATACAGGAAATGTTTAAGTACCTTTTTATAATATATTTAAATTGAAGAGACCTATCCAATGTATTAAGATATTCAGGGTTTTAGCAGTTTTCTTTAAAGTGTACTGTTGGCACGACTCCCTAAGATTACTTAGTTTTTACATTCTCAACATAAATGTAATAACAACTGATTAAAATAACACTTTTTAGGGGACTTTGCAAAATGCGAAAATTATTGGAAAGTCGCATGGATATATTGTACAGTGTCCTCACCTGGACACAGGTATGTGTAGATTTTTCAAAATTTTTCAATATTCTTTAAAAGTAAAAACATCTAATACTTGAAGTTGATTTTTGATCAACAAATAATTAATGAATGTACTATTACATTTTACATTTATGTCCAATTACTTGTATTTCTATAGTATTTAGAATACTATAATTGTGTAAATATAAAACGTCGTATTTTAACTATGCATTTGATATGTTTTACATACTTTACCCAGTGTGGTCATCAAAACATGGTATGAAATAAAATCTTGTATGGCCACAATGGGATATTTTGAGAGACACTCCTAACAAACTGTTTCTATGAACTATGTTTTCGGACTATAATAAATATATATCTTAATGAATGTGATACTCAAGTTTATTTAAAAATAGAATATATTCTTTACGTAATCATTATCAACGTAAGCAGACGCTTTATATTGCATACTTTATTGATTATTTCTTCAGATTGTCCTACGTGTGGCCAGTTTAGAGAACTTCACTTGTCAGTTCTACATTTGGAAAATTATATCAAGTCGTTAGCAGAAAAAGTAAGCAAGCTTCTCATTTTAACAAACAAACCACCATAACATGATCCTCAATAATTATGATAAATTATGTGTTGGGTCAATATTTCCATTTATAAAATGAAATAATGTTTATGCAAGTATTTTAGCAGATTCAGATTTTATATATTAGAAAACAATTAAGTCTGACTGCGATATCTTTCTTAATGACGTATCGATATATTTGGATCTTAATTTAGATAGGCCTATGTTAGCTATAATGCTGAATAAACTTTAGATAAACTGATACTAACAATAAAAAAACAAACAAACTAGAATGGACCTAATCTAATAACATTGTATTAACGAAAGACTTAGCATATTCATCGTGTGAAATACAACTATACGTCATTATTTTGACTAAATAATCTGAGGGTGTTGAAAGTTTATTTAGAGCATTGTTATGCAAAATATAAACTTGAATATACTAAAAAAAATAAATGAACCCCCAGTCTATCGTTCGATTCACCACTTGTCGTTAAGTTATGCCGGTTTGAGGAATTCTATCTTTCACCAGTAACCTCTGGCAATCGGAAGAATAAGTCTGCGTTTCTTATAGTTGCAAAGTGCATATTATATGTATGCTTTTAACAGCCAGTGTAAATATATGCTTATAGAGGATTTGAAGAAACCAATAGAGCTCGATGACAAGAGTTGAATGCAATGAGAGATTGGTTTCATATTTATTCTTAGTATTTGAGACAGTGTCTGCCGGATAATTCCGAATAATAACTTAGTAACGTCATTGCTACGTGTCTTTTGACATCTTATATAAATATAGTTTCGCTGTGGTGAGTTAAAGGCAGCTCAAAATATCATACAAACACAAAATTAATTGTTATCAAGAATCTTCTATTGTTAGTTAGCATCATCAGAAGTAATACTGCGCATAGAAAATAATAATAATAATAAAGCTCTAAAAATTACAAACAAGAGGGGGCATTCGGTAGATAGCACTTCCTCCGCCACGCAGCGTTGATCATATTCGGCCCTCAAAAAATACGAAAACGTGTCCGTATGTACGTATTATCAACGGATGCGGACCATTTTTGGTAGGACAATGAGGAATGATATTCTACGTATGTCCACAAAGATTCATCAAAATCCGCTCATTTTTGACTGAGTTATATAGTAAACACAGGTGAAAACATAACCTCTGTCACCTTCGGTGGAGGAGGTAATGAAATGGTAAATCTAAAGTATAATATTTGCGGAAATACCACCAAAGGCATCTGGTATACCAATTTCTCCATAAGTCTTCAAACTGAAGAATGGGGGAAGGGAGTAGGCATAAACAAAAAGTCAAATCCGAATTTTTTATGATTCAAGTTCTGGAGCTTTAACCTAGAACTTTCTGAGCTCTAGTAGCTACTTGTCAATGTAAAATAGAAAAACATTGTTACAACCCATGCACGCATTCTACTTTATAAAATCTCTAACCTCACCCTATTCTTAAAAACAAAGTAATACACAAATAGATGAATTGTATAGATAGACCATCTATAAAATAGTCCAGTGGGACGCAGTAAATATTACGACCTCTTCTTCACTCTAATCTTACAATTGTAAAAAAAAAAAAAAAAATCACGTGATATTATTTTGATAATTATATTGTAACTAGTAATTTATCTATTCTTCAATATGTAGAATTAATAAAATTGTGCAAAATAGTATACATTTAGAAATGAAAATTATATTTATTTAAATTACTAGGGAAACAATTTAAACATTATTTGCTTTTATTAATGGATATTTTATTACTCCTATAAAGTAAATTAAAGTTAGTTAATATATCTAATCATAAACTGAATCTCTCTCTTTTATGTTTTTTTTTTTTCAGGAAATGTATTTCAAACTGAAACTCAAAATTACAAGTAGCTTAATTTGTCAGACAAAATGTACTAAAGTATTAATTATAAAATTTTTGCCAATACCATCATTATTTAATTAATTTTAAAATATATCGTATTCCTAATAATCTGTCTAAGGCTTGCAAAACTAATATTTCAGTTGATTCTGTATTCTTCAATCTTTCCTTTTTTTTACATAGTTATATTTGTATTACATAACTTCTGTTTAAATTCAGTAAAAACAAGTGTTAAGTCAATTGATATTATATTAGGTATTTGAAAAGCTTAATACATACAGAATTCATTTATTAAATATTTCTGGATTATTAAAAAGCATTGTTCCTTCTTTAATTAACTATTTACTTTCTATTCTTACTTTTAAGGTCACCACTTCATATGCTAAATCAGTTAAATTATTCAATACATTATGCGCGAAATTCAAAACAAACCCAATCATTTTAGTTATTGTACTTTAGAAACATGTTTAAACATGAATTGTTATACCTGTAGAAACTAACTTCTCTTCAAACCTAGGTAATTCATAATTGTACTTGTCATAAGACATTAATATTTGGCATGTTACATTTTTAAACACTACATTCTTAATTTAGTTTTCTTAGGGATTTTCGTGAATTAGAAGAGTGTATAATAATAGTATCCCAACCATACTATATTTGTCATATCCATTACCGCCGGCGCGTTTCGCTCAATCCAGAGCTCTTCAGGCCGGTTGGGATACAACAAACACAGTTGTGATTGGAACACTATTTATATAATAAACCATTTGATACAACTACTGTTATGGTGTGTGTATGCCTTTTACAAGCCGGCCTGAAAAGCTCTAGATTGAGCAAAATGCGTTGTCGGCAATATATGACAAATGTAGTGTGTTTGGAATATTATTATAATACGTTCTTCTAATTCTTAAATTCCTAAATGGACTATATTAAGAATGTAGTGTTTAAAAATGTAATAGGCCTAATATTAATGTCATATGATAAGTATACTTGTAATCATTCTTCGCCATCTTGTAAAATTGTTGTATCAAATAACTTAAATTTTCATAAAGTACAATTACATTTGTGGGACAGTAAAGATAATTTAGAATGGTTTTTAATTATAATTATTAATATAATGGAAAGTATACTTGTATAAATAAAGTATATTTTTTAATCTTTCTAAAATTTATTCAACAGGAATGTAAACAGAACGAAGTAATGCTACTAATACACTATCTTAGTTTAAACATAACTCGAAGGAACAAAATATACTTGAAATAAAAGGCAGGTTTTAACTCTTGGTTATAGTTCACCCCTAGATATGTTTATAGAAACAATAATCACAATTAAAAAGATGTACTGTTATGCAATGGTAAGTTATCTAAAACAGTTCTCACGTATAAATTAAAATTTAATGCATTCAATATTCCTTGTATTTTCTAAATCATTTGAATAGCGTTTAGTATATAATTTCAATTCTAATAAAAACATTATCTGATTATCTATATTTAAAGTGAACTACAATTAAAGGCTATCAAAATATTATAAATATCAGTAGAATGCTCTACTTTTTTCTCTTCACATTATTATGCATTTATTATAAAAACAACAAACACAAAAACTGACCATTAAATCATTACTTTTATGTGGCTTCTGGTCATAACTTCCTGTTTAAAATTTGAGATGTAAGGGAAAAGTTTAGAAGATTTAGTTACTTTGTGTATTCTATATGCTATTGTGTAGTAATATTATTTTATGAAAAGTCTTACGTCTTAGCAATTAGTATCTTGGGGGAAAAATGATTCTAGCTAGATTTAGTGATTGTATAGGCTATTAACAACAACAAATTAGTATTTCGATTAGAAAAGTGTATATTAAAAGCCTATGTATGTATGAGTATATATGTATAAAATTAATTTCTAACGGCAATAATTTAAAAACCACTCAAATCGGTCTTAGATCGATACATTTTCGTTTCTGATATTAGCTGGAATAAAGTAATATATTCATTTGTTATCGTGGTTAATAGCCTATAGTATAGCCAAATCTTTCTCTCGCGCGCAAAAACTAGAAAATCATTTTTAACAGCTAATTTTCAAAGTACTGTTTATGTCGTCTTATACTAGTAGAAAATTTTGCATTTTTTAAAAAATATAAACATGTTTTCATCTGAGTTTCGAATACGTTTAATGTGTAATTTTGTTGAGTTCTGAGAACTATGTTAACAAGTGTAAAAACAGGGACGACTAACTTAAAATCCGTTGAAGGTGGGGTGTGTACTTACAGTATCAACATTGTATGAGGTAATTTTTAGTTAAAAAAATATTTACAAAGATCATATCTTAGTGATCAAATATTCGATTTGTATAGTTAAGTGAAATACCACAACTTTAGTAGAACATGTAGAAATTTTACAAAATATATAGTCTAATTAGCTAGTTATATCCGTGTTTTTTTTATTATTATTATTATTAGATACTGTGAAGAATAACTAGCAGTTGTAAAATGTTTTGTTTTCATTATACTTTCAATGGAAGCTCACTTTGGCTACTAAAAACCTTAAACTGGAGTTAAACAGACTGTCAAGTACTGGTGAGCTCGTTTTGAAAGTGTAATAAAACCATTAAATACTAATTAGTAAATTCTAAGACTTTAAATATTTTAAGTTATTCAAATCTTACGTTTCACTCTAAATTTTGCAACTATTTCCATAACAATAGTAATAAAACAGGATGGACATGCATATTTACAAACAGAGCTTAAACTACGTAGAGCTTTTATTACATTTTCTTGATTAAATATTAACTTCACAAATTGATCTCGGAGAAAGTCGCTAAATAAGTTCAGAAATCTTGGTTTTGGAATTTTGCTGTTCACGTTTAAGAAAAACGAATTCTTGCATCAACTTTCGTCTTTAATCGTTTTTTTTTTTCCAGCTAGCTCAAGCAGAACAAAGGCTTGCGGCAGTAGAAGAATGTGAGTGTCAAAGAAAGTGTCATGTGAATGGGAGTGTTCGCCCAGATGGCTCTACATGGGCAAATGGATGTTTTATTTGCACGTGTACAGTAAGTCATTCTATGACTCCGTGGTTTTTCTTTCAGTTTCCTATATCTTGTTTACATTGTATTTTATTATAGAACAATTAGATGAAATTAAGAATGGATTAAGTAAAAAATTGTCACATCTTAACATGAACGTGTTATTTTGTCATATCCGTTTTATAAGGTAACATTTATTAAACAACTGAAACCAACATTACAATAAAAATGTAATATGTTGCACTTGTGTAACATAATTTTTCTTTATTTTATGAATTTTGTTCTAGAATTGAACTTTAGTTCAAGTCAGTTAAATAAAGAGTCATACATGTAAAATGGTTACAAAATGTTAAGTCTGATGCTCCCTATAGATGTAATTTTAATAATATCCTATATGACTACAACAGCTTCAACTGTACATTATCGTGTATCCGCTCTTGAAAATTTTGAATATAATATCTTCTAAACATATTTTGTTTTAGTTAACACTATATTGAAATTACTCCTTCAGAAATATTAAAATTACTTTTATCTATAGCAAACAACTATTTTTACAACATTCAAGTTTTAAACAAATATAAAAACAACTTTTGAAATGTATTCCAAAGACATTTGAGATAAACTATATTTAACGTATTTCTGCTTTCTGTATGTGTAGAAAGGTGAGACCACATGTCACCATAAGCCTTGCGACTCGGCGCCATGTAAAAATCCTGTTTTACTACCGGGAAATTGTTGCCCAACATGCTTAAGTAAGTATTTCATAGTCAATTATTTTTATCTTACAAATCATATTTCTTGAAGTTAAATGAAAATTCCTAGTGCATTTCACAATTTTTGTTTAACGTTTCCTTTCTGTTGGGACCGACTCCGGTTACCACTTTAAAATAATAAACTGGCTCCTCACTTTAAGGCCGAGAGTACGTTATTCGTTCAGACAAGAACAGTGGAAGAAATGACGATGTGTACAATTAACTAGCTGCCATCCCACTATGCTATCAATTCAACATTAGGGATGGCTAGCCAGGATGACCTTTGTTCAGCTTTGCGCGGTTATCCGAAAACAAACCTTCCTGTCGGTGACTTCAAAATCATATAATTTTTAATTATGAATCTTATTACTAGCGCTATCTAGTGGCTAGTAAAGCTATTATGAAAATTAGACAAAAGGTGAATATAGAATACTGTAAATGTTAAAAGTAAATGTATACTGTGATTAAGAAGAAAAATTTACTATTAATGAGCTTCATGTTTAGAAATGTGATTTTAATAAATATGGATCGGGTGAAATAAAAGTGGAGAATTTGTGTAAAGGAATAATTAAGTGAAATGATTTATATATTTTTTTATTTTTATTTTTGTAAAGAAAAGTGTTTCATGGATGGAAAACATATAGACCATGGTGAAGAAGACAATCGAAGACCGTGCCGAAAGTGCTATTGTAAAGTGAGTAGAGTCATTGTATTAGAGGTTAAACTAATCATAATATATCAGTCAAGATTGTAATAAGAAAGTCCTAGAAGCATGATTGTTCCAGATTAAAAAAAAAAAAATTCAAAACGGAGCGATCTTCATATCTTAATACTAATTAACTTTAGAGTTTTTAAAGATAGCTGGTCTTGGACTCGTGTTTTCATGCGTTAACTACTTTGATATTATTATTTCCTACTTACTAGTGATTTTTTTCTCTCATTCGTTCATCTTTGGTATAACTGTTCAAAATTTTCCTATATAATTTGATTTTTCAGGATGGAATTATTGTCTGTGAGAAGCCTCAAAAATGTTTACCTTGCATGGAAGCAGATTACATTCTTGTTGAAGGAAAATGATTTTGATATAAATTTGATTTTTCAGGATGGAATTATTAACTGTGAGAAGCCTCAAAAGTGTTTACCTTTGCCTTGCATGGAAGCAGAATACATTCGTGTTGAAGGAAAATGCTGTCCGATTTGCAGAGGTGAGTATATCGGCCAGGTTTGCTGAAGTACTTGAATCATGAATAAATAAACAAACTTTTTTAAATAAAATTAACACATCGTATTCAACAACAGAATTAAGAGATTTCGTTTATAATACTTGTATGCCTAATCCCTGCCCTGCTTAATCTTAAATCGCCCTTGCTTCACTATGGTTTCAATGAAGATTTTGATATCAGATTTCGTATTTGTTTTAACTTCAGACACGGATTACTGTTCACAAGGCCACGACTGCCACCATAACGCTGTCTGTCACAACCTCCATACCAATTATACGTGTCGCTGTAAAGATGGTTACAGTGGAGATGGAAAACAGTGCGAAGGTACAGCTATTTGTAATAAATGATTATCATATAGTTACTAATTTGCGATTTGAAGGCGATAATAATAGGTTTTATTTAGTATTTATAAAAATCGTATAGTCTCCAACTATCTGTTTTTGAAAAGACGAATGTTAAAATGTACCAGATATTTTCGGGTGACTTCCAAGCAACACACACACACAAAAAATCACAAAAAACTTGCACATTCTCAATGTTTCACTTACATTGCTTTTAGGTGATTTTCTATTATAATTTGAACTTCTTATACAAGTTCAATATATAATGTGTGTGTTGTAGAGTTGTGTAAAGAAAAGCCAATTTTCCTCTTTTTTTTTAGATATAAACGAGTGCCTCCAGACTGGCGGTCATAATGGTCACTATTGCAGAGAAAATACTCAGTGTCTTAACGTACCTGGTTCATATATCTGCGAGTGTCTTCCTGGGTACACAAGAGACACTAATTACTACTGTGTAGGTAAGCCTCTTCGCGCACATTTCAATGATATCTTTGAGATAAGTTTAATTTTTTTAATGATTTTCACTTTGAAGATGGAATAATTGGAAATTGTCACTTGTGCATAGATTGAATATGCATTAAACTGTAATTAAACGCGAAAAACATCAAAAACAAAACTGTAGTAACCTATGAAAGATACAAATAAGTCATTCTTTATCTTGTGATTTTTTTTTTATTAAACATTGTAACATGATAATATCGATTTTTCATGAGATTGTTATGGGTTATATCCTTATCCATTTTAATGAATCTTCATGGTAACAAAATAATATTGGGTTATGTATTCTGTATTCTTATTGCAATATCATTAACTTAAAAAAAAGCTACTTTCTAATTATTCCTCTTTTTAACGTGAGTTAGGAATAACATTTTTATTGCTGAATTATTCATCATTCTAACATAAGTATTTTTCGTTTTTCAGATCACGATGAATGTCTTTCTGGCCAACACCACTGTGATTTAAACGCCATTTGCATCAACACCGAAGGAAACTACACGTGTGAGTGTCGAGAAGGATATACTTGGAATGGATATTCATGTAAACGTAAGTGAATATTGGAGGGGGGGAGGGTCATGTTATTCATTCCATTATGTATAATAATTTGACGTTCAAAGGTGCAGTCAGTGAGGCAAAAGGGAAAAAAATCAACTGGTTCGAAGCAAAATTCTCAAGAATCCTTGTTGCTGTTTATCCTTAGCTGCATTAGCGATTACTGAATTCTGTGATTTAATACTGACATTGCGCCACTGGATGTATTCTCACTGGAATGTTCTGTTTTGTTTTTTCACTGATAGTATAGGAATTTTAAAAAAGGCGGAGCATCCTGTGAAATTAGAGTTTTTTTCTGAAGAACAGAAAACTGAGATTTGCGGCATTTGATACACAATAGGTTACAGGTCAATCTAGAATTGTATGTGGGTCATCTAGTTATCATAATGTTTAAAATGACACAAGAACGGTTGGCTTCCATTCTGAATCATTTTTTTTCTATCATTCGTACTATAAGAGGAATATGCTAATAAATACACAAATCGTTAGTAAATTATTAGAGAACGTTATTATATAATTTTAACATTAAAATTTAGTCTATACAAAATAATAAAGTAAAATGTGTATTCATCTAATAGCTGGCCCAGCATGTCCAGGTGGTTAGGACGCTGGACTGGCAATCTGGGGGTCGTGAGTTCGAATCCCCGTCCCACCAAATATGTTCGCCCTTTCAGACGTTGGGGCGTTATAAGTGACGGTCTATCCCACCATTCGTTGGTAAAAGAGTAGCCCAAGAGTTGGCGGTGGGTGGTGATGACTAGCTACTTTCCCTTTAGTCTTTCACTGCTAAATTAGGGACGGCTAGCGCAGATAGCCCTCCGTGTAGCTTTTCGTGAAATTCAAAACAAATGCAAACAATCATCTAATAACTATTCAGGTGTTAGATTTAATAAGGGTTAAAATATTTATGTTCTACTACTTTATCTTAACTAATAATACTGTCAAAATAATTTGATATTCGTAAAGATAATGAGGATAACTTTGAGCTTTCTCTACAGCTGTGGAAGATACTTGCATTCACCAACATATGTACATAATTTTTCACAAGTCATTTCCTTTCATGACATCGACTTAAAGAACATTGTATTTAATTTTAAGTTTTTGATACTGCAAGAAATACATATGCAGGCTTATGATACATTTAAAGTGAATTTTAATGCATTTCGGCAAAAGTGAGTTAACAATACAAGAATTTGAAGTTCTCAAATGTGATTGACATTTAGTGAACTGAAAGGTGAATTTGATTAAACGGTTTTAATTAGATAGAAAAGTTATTTTATACCATTCAAAACATATTGAAGTAATAGAAGATGTACTGTTAAGAATTTTACGTAAGAAACTTACACCTGATTTGATATTAGGTTTAGTATAAACATGTGGGCCAAATGAACAGATTGATGTAATAGCAAATGAAGTTTTGTTGAATTTATTTCTTCTTAAACAGTCTTTATTGTTTGATTTAAGTATCTATTTAGTATTTAAAGTTTGAAATTATGTTATTTGTCCAGCGGTGTGCAACCAAACCTGCTTGAATGGTGGTCAGTGTGTGGCAACAGGTATTTGTTCTTGTCGTCATGGTTATACGGGACCCACCTGTGAACTTGGTGAGATATTTTTTCTGATATTATTAAAGAAAAAAACTGCTGCTAAAGTAACTATATATCTTTGTTTCACTCTATTTTAGACAACTTGCTTAATTATTTGTTCAATGTTAGATAATAGAAACTCAAGTTGATGATATTCTTTAGTTTTGATTAGTATATGATGTTGGTTAGTTATATCAAATGTATTTTTTTGAAAAATCCAAGTGCTTTATTTTTTGTTCTTTTGTAAGAATCAAATATTTAAAATCGTTGGTGGATTTCAGGAATGTATTTCTGAGTATTAAGTTGTATTATGTTACGCATTACAATTTCGAATGCTCCGAAACCGAGCTAAATGATAATTTAAATTTGGTAGTTAAATAAATGCCGATATATCTCCAATTTGTTATATTTGCCAACAAGATTGATACACAGTTTTCTTTTTTATGCAAATATATTTTAATACACAAACAATAATACAATTTACAATAACAGTTATTACGAATATTTATAACAATCATTTATATACAAAAGTTTTACAAACTTTCTAGCAATATAAAGTCTACTTTCTAGTCTGGAAGTCCCTTGATGTCATATCCAGGGTTCACGATGAACGAATTAATTTCGAGTTGACGTAGGTACAATTCACTTAATAGGAAGCTAGCTAGCTATGTGGTCTTCACTGATCACACGCATATTTTTCCTACTGGTGACGTTAGGTAATGTTTTCTTACAAGTACTAATGTCCGATGTGAACCCACTGAAGTTGAATAATTTGTAATGTTCGAAACTTATAAACGTTCCTGGTCAATAGATCTGAAGTTTCCGTTAATAAGCGTCAACCACAGTTATAGCTTACGAAGTTTATAGCACACCAATTACAGCAACCCAATAATAGATACTGTTTTTTGGCATGTTACATTTATAGGCGTGTGGAGTGTTTCTTGAAATTTCAGTTTTACGTAACAATACTGACGCTAACACTAGAGTTTACGTGCGCGCGCACACACACACACACACACACACACACACACACACACACACACACACACACACACACACACACACAC
>NW_013665847.1:58018-72856 GCF_000517525.1 Limulus polyphemus | reverse complement strand
TATATAATAATAAATATATAATAATAAATCCGTCACAGTTGTTACACTAATCATTTTTGACATTCTAGATATTGATGAGTGTCAGATGGAAATCCATCAGTGTCATGCCAACTCAGAGTGTGTCAACATGCTCGGATGGTATTACTGTCACTGTCGACCAGGTTATAAGAATCAGCTGACAGATAACCATTATGGAATGATGTGTCAAGGTACGTTAAATGGTCGTTCTTCTTTTAAATTATCTCTTACTAAAGAAATAACATTTGGCTAAAAACTTTTAAAAAATCTCCTGTGAATGTGTGTTTTGTGTGTAAGGTTCGTGATATCCAAGAGTAATGATGTTTTTAAGTCTGAGACAAATTTAAGGTATTATTAACACTTTCTTCTAAAACTTAATTTTGGATTAGTTATTTTTTCCTCTCATGAAGAGAACGTTTAAACTAAAAGTGTTTACTTTATCTTTCTAAAGATATCGACGAATGTGTTACCAGCTCTCATACGTGCCACCTTTCAACAGTTTGTGTTAATAAGGAAGGAAGTTATCAGTGTGATTGCAAGGAAAATACCACGTGCTCTCTAAGTTAGTGCTAATATGTCTCGAACAGTATTTATTTATAACATTAAATTTAAAGTATTATAGTTGATTAAGAGGCCAACTTTGCCAAAGTTTTAGCTTTGTTAATTGCTAACCAGGATATAATTTATTTTAATTAAATAATCCTTTGTGTTTGAATATTTAGTTTTGAAGCTGTTTGGATAAATGTGTATTTTATTGTTTTAAAATTAAATTAAAATGTGACTTTTTCTCTCTCTCTCTCTGTAATTGAAAGTTTTTTTTGTTTTTTTATGAATGTTATTTCGGATATTTTAAGTTAAGACTTGCAATTAACTATTTAAATGAGTGTGTTCTCATTATTTAATTCTTGCCCTTTTTGTTTAGAATAACAAACTAATTAGTTAGGTTTGACATTTATTTCAGATTGTATGTATTATGGAACTGAGATGCCAGATGGCGACATATGGATATCAGCTGATTCGCCTTGCACAGAGTGTTCGTGCAACGGCGGTGTCGTTACATGTCAGAAACAAACTTGTGATTGCAGCAGGACTGACATCAATCTTGACTGTTGTCCCCAGTGTGATACCACATCCTTCTGTCGTCATCAAGAAGCACCAAGAAATTTTCATAATGGAGAACGTTGGGTTTATCAGTGCCAAATTTGTGAATGTTTAGTATGTTCAATATTCTTATCGTTGTTTTGTTTTCGTTTTTTGAGTAATTCCTATTGAGGCTGAGGCCTACATTTTTACCTTTTAATAAAATGCAGTTTTAAAATCTCGGATAAAATCACTTTTTCTAGTTTAACTGTATATTTATTCATTTAGTTTAATTAACAAATAAATAATACTCAAATACAGTAATTCCAATACTTGAGCTATTATTTGGACTTTATTCAAAGTATACAAATTTGTTTGTGACAAATGAATAATTAACTTTTTAAGGAGCGAAAGCTCTTAAATCTACTTAATAAATTTAGAAACGTGTTTTAATGTGAACTGAAAGGTAGTTAGTACACATTTATTACTATACGTAATTTATTTCCCAAAGTTTGGAGAGATAGATTGCTGGGAAATAGAATGTCCACCGGTAACGTGTGACCATCCCGTTCGACATACTGGGGATTGTTGCCTTCGTTGTCAGGATGATGTATGCAGTTCGAAAACTTTCTCTAGTGATGAGAATAGTGGAAACATCACAACAAACCTTTATCATGGTCGAGGTTGTGCTTACAAAGGATACTCGTATCAATCAGGGGAACCTGTTCCATTCAACCGTGACCCTTGTACCACCTGTAACTGCAAGGTAAAGTTATCTACTATATTTTAGCTTGAACATTTATTTTCCAGTAACTCCCGAACAAGGACACTTAACAGGATTTATTACCAAATAGAAGTAGGTGGTACAATATATTTTGTTCGAAAATAACTGTTTTATAACTAGTATTGAAACTGATTTCCTCTATATAGTTTTTAATTATCCATAATAAATTTAGTAACTTAGTTTTCAGTCATTCCTTTAAATTTATGGAAATGATTTATCTACATTTTCACCTTAAATATCTAGTTTAAAGTTAACATTATTATTTTTTCAATTGTACATATGTATTTAAATTGACTTGTTCCGTACCAATTAATCTGTTAATTAATATATTCACACGTGTGTGTGTGTGTGTGTGTGTGTGTGTGTGTGTGTGTGTGTGTGTGTGGATGATGATGATGATGATGTGTGGTGGCATTTGATTTAGTCTCGTATGGTTTTGATACACGAAGATGTAACATATTTCTACCCATATTCTACGGTTATATTCTAAACTGTTCTAATACTGCCTGTCTTTTTTGCCTTTTGTCAGTTTCTTTTTTCGTTCTTTGGTAAGATACTATTTCACGTACAAAAGTTCTAACATATAAATATTTTATAAATACACAATTCAAAAAATTGTAAAAATCATCATGGCAATAAAATAATTTGTCTGTGTTGCTTGCTTTCCAGATTAACTAAGCTGCTTGATAGTTGATACCATGAACTAATTTTCGTTGTTCAAATGGTGCGAATTTTCTCATGACATACTGGAGCAGTTTGTATGATAGAGAAATGCTTTTTTAAAACCTCTAAGATTAAAAACTAAACATAACAGCTTATTTATATATAAGCATAAAAATTATTTCTGTACAGTAAGAGAAAAAATGTTCTAATTTGATATTAGCATATTTCTAAAAAAAATTCGTATCAAAAGGTTAATGTTAATCAATTACCCCTCTTCATAAGACCAATGTTTGGCATTCTATTACTTCCCACTTCTGCTGCTTTAAAACAAAACTTAAACCATTTAAATAATTACTCTAAATTTATTTGTGAAGCAGAATAAATTATAAAAGTAATTTTAATACTATTTAATGGGTATTTAGGTTTTCATTATAACTGTATATTTTAAGGAACCTTTAAGAGTCAGAAACTTACCATTTTCCTGGGCATCTTATTGCAGAGGAAGAGCAGCCAGCACTTGGTGAGCAATAGAGCATTTCGGTAAAACCCAGTTATTTTATTTTATGTCTTCACCTTTAAGCACTGCTTGATGTAGTACACTGTTCTTCTCTCTATTTCCAGCACTTATTCCGCACATCTGTCTGTTCTTTTCCCTACAGCTAGGTAAATTGTTCCACCAATCAGTTGACAGTGTCAGAAACAAGATTTCATTTAGACAAAAAATATCAACTACAGCGCAAACTTTTTAAACCTTTCATTCTAAATAAGATAATTTCATATTCAGTACTTTGCTTGCATTATAATATCACTATAAAAATGAAATATGTTAATCTGTAATAGCTTGTAATGATTAACGTGCCTATATTCCATCAGACATTTCGATGTGCATCGTGATATTAAATATTTCTTCTGCTACAACATTAAGTGACATGTCCCTATCATTGCAAACTTTCTTGCGTTAAAACTACCTTATTCCTATATTACAATATTTTCTAGTAATGATTATGCTTCTCTATTACATTATTGGTCGAATACATTGAATATAATGTTTCAAGTTAGGTGCTTCTATGAGCAGAATTTTCAATCAGCAAAATATTTAATTTGATTATTTTTACTAAATTCAAATTTTATTTAAGACAGTATTCAATAAGTGTAAAAAAAAAAAACTGAAAAGAAAGCTTAAACCAGTTTTTTTCAAATGGTGGGTTGCGACCCCCTTGAGGTTCGCCAACAGGTTTCCAGGGTGGGTCACGAGATGTCTGCACTTAGTCAACATTTGTTTTTAGCCCTCGAGGTGTCACCTTTGTTATGTACTATGACGAACTGTTTTTCATCCTTGTATAGACAATAGGAGTCGCGACGACCAAAGTCCGGTCGCGGAAGTTGTCTGGGAAATCCGGCTGAGAAACACCGTCTTAAACTAAATAGTATGAATAAACTAGGCTAGAAACACCGTCTTAAACTAAATAGTATGAATAAACTAGGCTAATTTTACTTCAGGATACAAGAGTAATTTATATCTGGTATGGTAAAGCATCGTAATTTTATATAAATACATATTAGGGCTTTTAATATATATATAGTGTATGATATGCAGCTTACATATTAAAATTGACTATATTAAGAGCGATTGAAACTTTCTTTAACATTAAAACTATTAATTTTTTCCCATCCGATAATAAAACTTACCTTATGGTAGAACACTATTTCAAAATGTTCACATATATATATAAACTAAGTATACTGATGTTGGTGAAATAAAGGTAAAATATTTTATTCACTCGTGCATGCAAATTCAATTTTCTAATTACTTTCAAGAGATGAAAAAAATTAAGATGGCATATTAAGTTGAAATACTTTAATTTTACTCTTGCTCATTCAATCGAAAACCCACAATTACATTTAACATTCACATGTTATAATACAACTTTCTAATGATGTTGAACTTAGTACTTCATCTGGCTTGTAACACACAGATGATGTGTTGAGAAATGGCTAGTAGGATCTGACTTTATCTAATTTTTATGCACTTTGTGTCAAACCATAAGATTATTTCGGTTCTTTTTACTTGCGATTTTGTATGTTTGCTCGTGTGTGCATGTTTGTGGTGGTTCTGTACAATTTTCCCGCTTTTTCTATGCAAAAAGGTTGTTCAATCTTATCTTACTCGATTTATTAAAAATTACCTAACCATCACAATGGTAAAATAACCAATATGTTCTAGTCATCACGCTGTTTTTGTTTCCTCACTCTTCTATTTTTTTCAGCATCAATTCTGTTTTTATAGTTTTATCTGGAGGTTAAATACTAGTTAGAAAACAAATTAAGTATAAAAGAAATGTAAAACATTCAAATTATACGAAATATCTAGATTAAATTAATTATTTATGCCAATTACTGCCCTTTGTTTCAGAAATACGGAAACAATGAAGCTTTTACAAACATTGAATTCCAATAGTAATAAATTAGCAAAACCCAAAATTAAAAATATAGCGGTAAAATTTTAAAATGGGAAGGGGCATGTTTCATTGTTTATAAAAAAAAAAACAAAAAAAACAAAAAAAAAACATTAAACGTTTTCTACATCGACCTGAATACTGGAGTAGAGAAACGTTTAAATTTAGAAGTTTTATAATTTAAATTTATGGTTGTATGTAAATGAAATTGGGGTATTCTACATTCAAATACTGAATTCTTTCGGCGCACATTATACCATTTTTTATAAAATGTGTATAAGTGAATGAAAGCTTAATCAGTCTAATATTTTATAAATAATAGTGTTTGTGTGTTTTGTTTAGGCCGGACAGATCTGCTGCACATACAGTCCTACTTGTTATGACAAATCTAGTGTCATTGATAATCTTGCCATCAAGGGCAGATATAGACAAGCTAAGTCAAGTTTTGTACGTGAATCTGATCAGTATCTTCTCAAAAACCAAAAGATGGAAGATCCTTCTGTATCTCCAGAGAGCATTCCTTACGCCAATATTCCTTTTTCAAAGCTTCCCCTGGTGGCAAGTCAAATAAACATTCCTCATGCAAAGATGGAGAATTACCCCGCCAATATGCTTTTAAAAACTACTGGTGGAGATAATCCGAATAGTAACCATGACAGTACTGATGGATGGGATAATGCAGGTAAAGGTATTAGAGAAAAACAAGTTTATTTCAAAGATTTTCAAGGATTCGCAGGAAAACAAGGCAATATTAGGAGTTACCATGATAAGAGTGAAAAATTGGTTTCTCTGCCGGAATTTGGAATACTAAGAAATATTCTGATGTCCACTTCTGCGTCAGAAAGTTTGCTAAAAGATTGATAAATATAAATATCTGGTAAAGGACAGGAATAGTAAGTGTGAAAGCCATTATTAGTCTTTCGCCTTCAGCTCACGTGTAATGTCTTTGTGGAAGCTTCCTTCTCTACATGCTCAGAAGTTCCGGTACAGCTTCAAAATAGAATTAAGAAAAAAAGAGATTAGTATTATAGGATAATATATACATACCTTATCCCTGAACTACGATCATTGTTGTTGTGGCATATCTTAAGAAAAGTAATATTTTCTGATATAGTAATATGTAAAATGTACAAAGGTTTGAGTGCCATTTATATGATGCATTGATTAGTAAGTGATGTCAGACTTGTATATTTATTTAAAATTATTTTCTGGAGAATGCTTTATGGTACTTATAATTGAAGAATGAGTAACAGGTCGTATTTGTTATAAACTGTGGTTATAATTGCTTGTTGGCTAATATATGTATATATATAATATATATATTTACATTTGTGAATACTTGCCTGGTTACACATTTTTGTACTTTATTTATTACACACATTGATGTGTCTAATTGAAACTTACCTTTACTTGTAATAGCATCTGCACAGAAATCTATGTATGTTAACTAAATTATCAAGGCTTTATTTTTGAATAATTGTACAGTCAGCTATAATCTGTTAAGATATACTATTATCTGTTAAGATATACTATACTGTGAAAATTATAACATACACTAATATATAAATACATATATAATCTCTGACACCTGTGCTGTGGTGAAAACAAATGTCCATTATTATTTTCAGGTATTTTCACCACATGATTCTTTCTTTCTGCTAACTCTTTCTTGTAAATTGACTCTCTGTGGTACTTATGAATGAGTTATTCTTTTTTTTTGTTGTTGTTAATTTTTTTTCTGATCATCCTAGTCATTAATAATTCCTTTTATATATAATTTCAGTATCAAAAATGTCATTACCTGCTCAATATTTATTTAATGTTGGTTGTACCTGATAGTTTTTTCCATGTTGTTCATTAAGAGAACTTATATTTTAGGTTTGTAACCCAATAAAGAATATAAAAAAATACTTAATTAAGAAAAGGCTGCCAATTCTAATTCATATTGAACAAGATTTTTTATTTACGCATTGTATTTTTGTGAAATACATACTCAGTTATTTTTCTGTTGGGTTAGATGTTTCAACATGACTATCATGTTTTCAAAACAAAATTCATCTTGTGAGACATTCCACGGAAGATAAGATGAAGAAATATTATTTCTGGTTTTCACAGAAATGATGCAGAGATTGTATTTCTTTTATCGTCTTATCTTTGTCTTATTCTTGAGAAGTTTCTACTAATGTTTTATTTCTTCAACATAATTCTAATAAATAGCTTTACATGTCATCGTAACTGAATTATTAAAAAAAAAGTGCCAACTGAATTCCTCCTAAACCCCCATAAAATGTTTAGTGCATAGACGTGAAAAGTAGATAAAGTACATTTATGGTCTGTTATTTATTTCAATGAAAGTATGTACCCCAAATGTAGCGCATTTTATAACTACGTAAAATTGCCACGATTCTACAAAGTTGTTGATGAATAACTTGTCATATTTTTAAGTTAATTTATGCTTGTTAGTTTCAAAATAGGATTAATTCATACATTCTCGCAATCCTAATTAGAAATCAATATTATTAATACTGTAAAAGTTATTGTTTTGTATTATAAATGAATAACACCACACTGTTACACTATTAGTATCGGAAATTATATGGTTATGGTATTTAGGTGTATAACAAGTTTCTGCTTTGAAAACTTAGTGTTTTATCTATTAAACGTCCTTGTTAATATTTACTTTTTAGCTGTAGGAATGACTTCAAACTATGGTATTTTTTATCAATTATTAACAGAAGCTTTGTTTTTTGGGGAAGCTAGTTTTGGTATCATTAATTTCTTACACATTTCAATAAAGTTTTCACATTACTCACTAATAATATAGCAGTAATGTCACCCTTAAGTTTCTACTAGGATAGAAAACTAAAGATATAGACATTTGCATGAAATCCTTAAATGGTTGAGTTTATTTCTAATTCCTAGTTTTTGTCACTCAGTATAAAAATCCGCAAAGTTTATTAGATTCTTTGCGCAACAGTTCATGAAACTATTCTAATATGTTTGTGTGGCAATGGTTAAAGTGGATTAATTGAATATTCACTAAATATTTATACTCTTCACTAGCCTCGTTATATTACTGTTATAGGTACATATTTATCCAGCGTTTATAACTAATAGTGATGTTGTAGACTGATTAGAGCTTCTTAATGGGCCTGTAATGTATATAAATAATTTCATATTATCAGGTCAGTTTTATTAACTTAACAGGCGTCTTATAAGAATATTTAGGTAAATATATATCAATATAACGAATTGGTTATAGAATAAACAGGAAACCAGTTATTCGTTGTTATCTGTATTTGTTTTGGAAACGTAACGGAAAGACTGAGTTTAAACGTAAAATAGAAAAAAAAATCAATGGGGAAAACATATTGTGATATAATCTAAACTAACGTGTTTTATTAAGTTAAAATAAAAAATCCATTCAATAAATTGGAAAAACACAAACAGAGGAAGAAGCAAACGTGATTTGTTTTCAGCTAGCATATCGATCATATTCCATTAAGCATAGGTTCTAATGTATACTTGTTGTAAAATGAACAAATCTTACAAAATAAAGTAGAAATTTGGGAATCACAACCCACTATGTTTATCATATACAATCCATTAGAAAACTCAAATTATGAAATAATTATGATTGAAGATATGGAGCATATCTGACATTTAACTTCCTTTACTTGAAAAACTGGTTTTGCCTTTATTATCAACACCCTAGATAAAATGTA
Organism: Limulus polyphemus; assembly: GCF_000517525.1. Taxonomy (NCBI): domain Eukaryota; kingdom Metazoa; phylum Arthropoda; class Merostomata; order Xiphosura; family Limulidae; genus Limulus; species Limulus polyphemus. Next base: position 64,130 of record NW_013665847.1, on the reverse strand, counting down.
CTGTTAATGTTTTTAATCTTAATATCGTTATTATTGATATTTCATACTGCTCTACAGTCTCATTTTGTGCTCTATGATCCTGAATGTGCGCAATACTCAAATGACATAGGTAATAAATTATTGATGATATAAAAACGGTCAAAATGTTCAAAAATTAAATTTACAAGTTGAATATAACTATTAGAACGTCTAGTCTCCTTTTCGTACGGGTAGTGTATTTCTTTTTCTATACAAATAGTTATCTCTTAATCAGTGTTTAACCTTTAGTAGACTATTTGAGTTATACTTCATAGGATGTTATCAATATTATTTAAAGAGTGAGTTGATGATAATTTATAATAGTAACATTATACTTGAATCATCTTCTTTCTACAGTGGTTGCAAATAAAAATTATTTTAAGTGATAGAGAGAAATGGGTTGTATTTTGGAAAATTGGTTTCTGACTAAAAGTGCGGTAAGAATTTGTATTTGTAAAATGAAGTAGGCAAGAGCTGTACAAGGGTTACTTCGTGTTTAGAATAACTTTTAATTTGTGTCATAAGTGTTATATCTATAAAAAAAATTTAAACACCCTGTAATTCTAGATGAGTGGCATAATGCTATTGTGTTAACTCTTACCTTTATTTACTGTTGTATTTAGTCAGATTTCAAAGCTGAATTAAAAGTCATTCCTATACTATTACCTTATGTGTGTGTGTGTGTTTATTATTGGAACCCTAAGGTTGAAGTAAGTTTGATAGATAACCTTTAAGGTAAACATCACAGTTTTAATAGTTTAGAATTGATGTAAAATTACTTGAGGATGATGCTAGACAGACATTAAGTTTCATGACCATAAAATACAGAGGAATTTATTTTCTTTATTACGAAGCCAAATCTCTGGTAAAATTCTTACTATAATGGACTTGGCATAGGAACGAGAGCACGTCGTTTGGGGCGACAAGACACCAATTACAACAGAATTATTTAAAAACCCAGGATATGCAGTCGTGAGTCGATACACAAGTCAACTAACTCGAGGAAATTTACAAATAAAGCAAGGAATAAATGACAGTTCCGTTCTACAGAAGAGGATATATACTTTATCAACACTTATGAACATGAAGGCTTCCACTGCATTAACATTTATTAACATGAAGGGTTATACTTTCGTCAACATTGATTAACATAACGTTTATACTTTCAGTAACATTTATTAGTTCCATAATGTTTCTAACCTTAACACCTTATCTATGTTACTTAGTTAACTTTAACGACTTTTGAATTATACGTCATGGTTCCTCTTGGCAGTATTATCATTTAAGGGAAAGTAACAATTAAAACTTGCGTGGAGTTGGTGTAGTACAAGTCTTGCACGTATATGTAAACTGCCATTCTGTCTTGAGAACTTAGTTGAAGAACTGGAGCAACTGGAAAACTTTGAACCCTCTGGAGCAACCTCGAGGCCTGGACACTCTGCTGTCGGGGACAACCTTGCTTTTGGTCAGACACATCGATTTTTAAATGATTTTCATCATAATCCATCCAAACTCATTGGAGTAGACTTCGTGTTGATTTGTTCAGCAATTAGAGTGGACTCGTCTTTCTTTAGGGATTGGTGCCCTATGATCCAGGATTGGACGTTAAATGGCGTAAAAGGTTACCTGTGTATACAATTTCTCACTGTCTTGAATAAACATCTTTCCGACCAGATTACAATTGTTGATACATTCACATCTGTTTAGACTTACACAACTGTCTAGTTAGAACCACCTTACGCGAGAATCCCCTCGATTCTCACTGATATGCAGACGATGTTTAATACGGTGCGAGTTGTTCTTGACAGGTGTGTTCGACGTTCGTCTTTCGTTAGCATTTCACAACACGTCCGCAAGACTACAGCTCTTAAGAAAGCTTAGTCGAAATGTGTTTATTTTAAAGGGGCAGTTTAGCCCGTGAGAAAGCTTAGTTGAAGCATTTGTATATTTTCAAGTGCTTCATATGTAACCAAAGCTCCTGACAACACAAACAAAAATCCATAAATTTCACACTTTGGGTATTCAAGTTACAGACAATAATAAAAAAAAAACCCAAAAAAAACTAGTGGTATGTGCAACCACCTTTTATACTTAATAGAACACAATTTTAAATAACAGCATTCTCCTCACAACAAGTATACGACTTTCATTGGAATTGTAAGTAAGGATTAGGTTATATCTTTATTGGTGTAATTTTTAAATGTAGTACTGAGAAACTGGAGTTCTTAAAAATAAATGTTTTTTTTCAATAAACAGTACCACTTTTAACAGGCCCATCACGACCCAGTGGGGGATATTTTTGTTGAAAAAACTCCTAACCAATCCGGTTTTCCTGAATTTGAACTGAAAATTTTTTGGACATTTTTATTGGCTAAAAAGAAAGAATTTTCCGCACTCTTTTGGCATTGGGTCTGCGAAACGTGATTTGAAGTGGTAAGGTAACCGTTGGCGTATCAAGAGCTTAACAGCCAAGCACACGAAGCATGGAAGTTTCCAAATAACACACAGACGTATTCGGGGACCGTTTAGAACCACACCACTTTGATAAATATTGTGCAGCAAACCGAGTACCATATTATGCCTGTAGCTGCTTTCAAAGTGTTCCTGTCTGCTCATCCTACTGCTGACTATTGTGATGCTTCGACCTTCCCTACCGAATCGCAGGTGAACTCGTTCGTATCTCAATTGAAAGTTAAACATAAAGGTGATAGCAGAAAATTTTGAGCTCTGCACGTTGAATCATTTTGAAGCAATGAGTTGCGTATGACTAAAGAGCGCAACTAGAAAACACTTCCCGTGTAGTACTTCACAGTAAAAATTTTTTTTATTAGAAAATGTTCACTTGTTCTAATTTTTTTTTTTCAATGAGGTATGAATACTACGATTAGTAATTATTAGCGCAAACAACTGCCAGTATGGCGGCGTTTCTGCTAGTAATAATAAACAAGCTACACTTTTGCTCATTTGCCAGTGTGCAAGACAACCCTGGATTTTGTTTTAGAAAATTAAGTGTATTTCTTTGAAACTTGGTGTATAAGATGACCTCTGTTGTCAAGTAAGTCTAGGATGTTGCTTTTGTAAAAAAATCCCTAGAAGTTATTTTTAAACTGTGCTAACCTGCACTCTGGGATAATCAATACAACCACAAGTGTGGTTTTTTACGCTCTTCAAAAGCTGCAGACAGGTCAATGCGGCAAAACTTGAGACATAAACATGTAATAAACAACTTTACGAAGTTTATATCACAGTCGAACTTGTTTTATCTGTTACATAGATATAGAGATCTACTTTAAAAACATGTTTGGAAAATTTGTGTACGTTACAGAAAATTTTTTTTTATATAATATTAGCAATATTTTAGTACGAAGAATGAGATCAATACATTTTAAATAAAAAATGTCTTGATTAATTTTAACTGGCATGGAGATAAATAACTTGTAGTTACAAAGAATCGAGACAAATAATAGAGTTACAAGTATGGTATTGTAACGTAGTAAGTGGCACGATGTCAAAGCAGTTACTCTGAAAAGTAAAAGAACGTAGTTTTGGTTAACCGGAGAGTTCTTACTGGAATTCTATCTTTGAACCTATGTATAATACGAGTGGTAAAATCAAGCATCGTTTTAAGAGTGAAAAATGTCGTCTTATACGCAGGAAAATACGCTAATTTACTTTGAAATCCATTGATAATTAGACTTCATTTTTATGAACCATTCCTATAAACTATTCACTCTTGTGTAAACTTTAAATCTTGCTTTAATTACAAGTTTTGACATTGCATGGTTAGGGCACTCAACCCGCAATCTGTCGGTTTCGGGTTCGAATTCCATCATTTAAAATGCTAACGCTGTCAGCCGTGGTGGTGTTATAATATGACTGCCAACCGCACTATTCGATTAGAGTAGTCCAAGAATTGTCGATGGGTAGGGTTGACTACCTACCGTTTCTACAGCTTATCACTTCTAAATTATGGTTGGCTAGTGCAGATAGCGGCCGAGTAGTTTTGCGCAAAATTTAACAAACAAATAAACCTGTAAGCTCGTTACATTGACTTTAATGCATGATTGTTAATGCAGGAGAAGACAATGATTTCAAAGCTGTAATTTTTTATGTGATCATGGTTGTTATTATTTGAAGTATTTATGATGCAAGTTGCTTAACTGCACACTTAGACCTTCATGGTTTAAATTATAATTTTGTTATTAATAATCATTTTGAAAATCGTTTCTTTGGGCATTTGATTTATTTCGTCCGTATTTTGCATTCTTCAATTATTATTTTTAGCTTTTTGGCATACTAAGAATGGAACATTTATTAAGTCTAACTTCTGCACTAAACTGAGTATCTGAAATTGTTTATAAGTTCACAGACATGCCACTGTGCCACTAGGGGGCTAATGGGATTGAATCCTTGACCTCCCGCATACGAAGGGTATTGTGCCATATGAGCCAAAGCCCAAATATTTTTTTTTTCACATATGCAGTATCATTATATGGAATAATATATATATTAGTAGGGTATATGTTTTGAATAGATAAATCCTTTAAATAATGCTGTTTTCGTAATATGTAGTTAAACATGAATAAAAGATTATTGAGCAGCATATGGAATTGGTGTATTTAGATTTAAAGTAAAGCAGTGAAAAAAACATAGAATGACTAAACATGAAATATATATATCTGTACACAACATTTTTCTAAAAACACCTTTTCTTCGTGGATAATCGCCTTATTTGACTAAGCTCTTGAGATTTTTTTTTTATCGAAATCTTGATAAAGAGACGATATTTAAATAAAATAGTGAATTTTTAAAACTATGGTATCAAGAAGTGTAAAAATCAACCATCTTCGTTAATCGCTATTTCACTTATTTTGCTTTTTCCTTACATAATGATATTAAGTTTTTTACTCTCTCCATAGGTCCACTACGGAAGTGGTGTAATATTTTATTTCCCCAGCGCGTAATTAAAAAAATAGTCTGCATAGTCTAACCAAGACAATCTTGTTTAAAAATGTGTAAATAAAATATACCTGAGCACCCTTTTTTTAGCACTTTGGAGAACTCCTAAATTCACCATTCATGACTGGTGATATTCTCGTCCACAGGGATGGTATTTTTTGTACAAAGTTTTTTAATGTACTTTGCCATTTTGCAGCAGAAGTAAAACAGTTGGTTTCATTGTTTTATCTGCCTCTTTTCGAATATTTAAAATTATTAAATCTGATATATGTTACTAACATTATGATGTGATACATTTATTAAATATGTTTATTTTAGTGTTCTTATGTGCAAACAATAAACTTATTTGCAAAATTTACTGTTCAGGTTGATGATTTTAACATTCGAAATCGAATGTTATTTCATTTCATTGCTTTGAGTTTATTCTAGTAATTACAGTTAATTCAAACATTTTCACCAATTTAGTTAAAGTTTCTCAATTTGAAAGTTATATATTGTGTCATTTGGCTTTTTTTTATTTTGTAAATATGTCGCAATTTTTAGCCACGGCTTATAGAACGGCTCTGAGTTTTTTGGTTTTTTTGTTGTCAAGTACAAACTTTTAGCCCATAGCTCCGGCATCTCTTGACCGATGTGAGATCTAGTCACAGTTTTGGACTCAGGAGGTCAAACATTTTCAATTGATCTATTTGACCACGTCATGATCCCATATATTCATTTACTCTAATCCTGCCTAAAATAATTTCAACTTGAGAGTAGGCTCTTAGAGGTACTGAAGAATAATAAAATTGAATCGTTTATATGCGCGCCCCATACTTGGTATTGCTGGCGCACAAAAATATTGCCAATAGAAAAAAGAAAAAAAAAGGTCTCATAGACTAATTTACACTAATCCTGTCTAAAAGAATTTCAAGTGCCGTGGCTATTGAAGATTCCCTCATGTTTATATCTTAAGTGCAAGATTATTCTTTAATGTGTAAAACATTTCTGACAATACCAATTTTTTCCACCTCTATGTACATTAAATGCTTATTTCTGTAGTGTGAGGGATGTATTATTCTATATTAATTTTAATATCGATGTTTGTTTAAATTAATTTATATTTAGAAATGAAAATAACGTATACTGTTAAATA
>NW_013665847.1:54157-57949 GCF_000517525.1 Limulus polyphemus | reverse complement strand
GTTAAATATGTTTTGCGAAACTCCCGCCTATTCTCTAAAGTTGTACAAGATTCTAGATTGTAAGAATTAACAATATATGCGTACATAAACGCTAGTGTTAGCGTCAGTATTATTACGTAAAACTGAAATTTCGAGAAACTCTCCACACGCCTTTAAATATAACGAACGCGACGCGCTAAAAAGCAGTATCTATTATTGGTGTGCTATAGTTGGTATACTATAAATCTCGAAAGCTATAATTGTGATTAACGCATATTAATAGGAAAACTTCAGATATTTGACCAGGAACATTTATAAATTTCGAACATTATAAACCATTTAACTTCGGTGGATTCACATCCGACATTAATACTTTTATTAAGCATTATATAACTTCAGTAGTAAAAAAAAATCAAGCTCGACCTGTAATCGGCGTGTGATCGGCGAGGCCCACAGAGCTAGCTAGCTCCCTATGAAGTGAATTATACCTACATCAACTCGAAATTAACTCGCTCATCATGAACCTTCGATAAGATATCAAGGAAGTTCTAGAATAGAAAAAAATACTTTATATTGCTTGTAAGTTTGTAAAACTTTTGTATATAAATCATTGTTTGTAATAACTGTTATTGTAAATTGTGTTGTTGTTTATATATTAAAACATATTTGTATTAAAAAAGAAAACTGTATATATCAATCTTGTTGGCAAATATCATAAATTAGATACATATCAGCATTTATTTAAGTACTAAATCTAAAATATCATTTAGCTCGGTTTCAGACCATTCGAAATTGTAATACGTAACAGCAGTTACTTTTCTTATATGTGAAATATTTGTAGATGAACATCCAAATATGCTTCAAATTCATTTTATATCTGCAATAACAAACAATTTGTCAATTATTTTCGACTTTGGAGTTTGTGTACTATTTTAACAATTTAATACATAGAGCTATAAGTGGTCGATATTTTTGTAACTATTATACTGCAAATTATAATTTAGAAATAATGTATTATAAGATTTAAATTCTTAATTTCAATTCAAGTAAACGTTGAAGTAAATATTGTAAATTGTATGAGTATCGAAACTTTATGCCTCCAGATGGCACACCAGCAAGTTTGAGAAATTGGCTGAAAACGTTATATAAAGGCATTACGTTCGATTTATCTATATTATTCAAATATGACAAATATAATAGGTTGTTTCTTAAAACTCACCGGTTCTCTGCCTCTGTGAATGGTACTGTTAACCATTGCAAGTATTTGTGACGTTGTTCTGACACCTACATATTAGGCCCATGTTATATATTTATAGGCTGAATTTGAAAATTAAGATTTACAGTACCACAAAGTTCTAATAAAGAGAGCTTTTTACTTGATGATAATCTATATTCAAGCAACTTGATACATCTTTACAGGAGTGTTCGTGAAAATAGAAACTTCATAAAACGAAGCTAATTGATCAATTGGTTCCAGATTAATGAATTTTTTTAGCATATAAATATGAAAATTATTTTAAAAAATGATTTTTTTTTGTGATAAGTTTAGCAACCAAGTGGGACGAAGAACCAATATTGTCTACAATCAAGGGGGGGGGGGACATAAAACTCATGAGTACAAGATGCTTCTTATCATCAGAATTCAAAGTGACACAACTTTTGACAACAGTTTTTACAATATTACGAAGCTTACAATAGGATCGTTTGTTAATTTTTGTTAATTCACCAATATTATTTTTATAAATTACCTTTGTTTAAAATGGCAACTTGGCCATCGTTGTCAGTCTTAGTAACTATAGTATCATATAAAATTGTTTTAAATCAAAATTACTTACATCACATTTAGCCTTAAAAGTAGTTGTTCTTTTTCTGTATATCATTGATCTTCAGTTGTTTTAAGGAAATGTCGGTTATAGAAATTTAAACCTAAATTCAAAACTTTAATTTGTTCAGGTGCAAATTTCTCATTTGCTAAATTTTAGGATTATAATAAGCAACTATAAGTGTTATTTGATGCTGTCATACCATTCTATGGTTTAAAGTTATAGGACATTTTGCTATGCTGTCAGACAGTGAACTGTGTCCCCACTAGTCACAAAAACGTGTCCGCTTTCAGTGGTGTAAGATATTCGCCATGTCATAAGTAAAGAAATTGGAGCATTGATCGTAAAGACAAAGCATAAACAGGATGATAAGTGTAGTATCTATAAAATTCCGTGAAACTGTCGTTTAATTTAGATTGGTCACACATGCAGAAATCTAAAATGAAGAGTCGAGAAACATAAAAATTATTTAGATAATGAAATTAGTTATTAGCTTTTACTGAACATTCTTCTACCAATTGGCTTAACGTTAAATTGGTTAATCAGATTGATCATAAAATTAAGTACGCATTAGGAAATCTTTGGAAATTATGAAAAAAAAACATAGTGTAATTCTAACAAATTCTAGCGTAACAGTTTGGCTAATTATGTTAAATTGCTTACATTTTGAATACACGTTCAATTATTTCTATTTGAATGTAACTCCTTATTTATCCTGAAGATGGCGATGTATATCACTGCTGAAAACATGTAGAGCATATCGAATCAGGTTTTACGTCCTTTTTTTAATTGAAGTTTTATTGTACAGTACATTTTAATATTATGATGTATTTTATTAGTTGGAGGTATATTTAAAGTTACCTCAGAAATAATATGCATGTACACTATTCCATCATAAATACATTTATACAGGATAGTTTGAACCAAATTATAAGTGGGGAACTTTATTCAAAAGTCAAATAGTTCAGTACTTTAACGTTTATAGGTAAATAATACTCCTTGCTAGGTTTATTCTTAAATACACAATAAAAACAAAACATACGTTTTAACGTTTCATTATTTGTCTCAAACTTGAAATTGGTAAACTTTGGAATTCATTAAAGACTGGAAGCTACTACTACTACGTCATACTGTGAGAAGATTATCCTCAGAATACAAGGACTTACAGAGATGTATTTTTGTCTCTTCGAATTTTTTATTTTAAGCTAATCTAGTATTGACAAAACGCTTGTAAGTATTCAGTGTTAAAATTTAACTCATATATATATATGTGTGTGTGTGTGTGTGTGTGTGTTTAGTATTAGATTATCTAATTTCGTATACTTAAAAGATCATAATTATTATTGTTTGTTTATTTTGAATTTCGCGTAAAGCTACACGAGGGCTATCTACGCTAGCCGTCCCTAATTTATCAGTGTAAGACTAGAGGGAAGGCAGCTAGTCATCCCCACCCACCGCCAACTCTTGGGCTACTCTTTTACCAACGAATAGTGGGATTGACCGTAACATTATAACGGCCCCACGGCTGAAAGGGCGAGCATGTTTGGTGGGACTGGGATCCGTACCCGCGACCCGCAGACTGCGAGTCGAGCTCCTTAACCACCTGGCCATGCCGGGCCCATATTTATTAAAAAGAAAGATATTGTTGGAAGTATAGATTTTAAGATTCTTATTAAGAATGATGTATTTACGTATACCACACATATTAAATATATACATATATTGTATGATAAATGATTTTATCGACATTGCCATTATTGTTTTTCAATAATTCCGAGTTTATTGAGAAATAGTCAAAAAGAAAAAGTTAAAGAGGATGATTGGTTTTGGAAAATATATGACCCTATGAACTTATTTTTCTTTTCTTTTGAATATAAAATTTAAAAAGCGTAAAATATCGCCCTAATTCTAGAACACGTTTTTTTTAATAGAATATAAAAATATATTACTGTATTAGTTGAAGAGTTTGTTTGGTTTGTTTTGAATTTCG
>NW_013665847.1:46648-54135 GCF_000517525.1 Limulus polyphemus | reverse complement strand
GACGGGGATCCGAACCCACGACCCTCAGATTGGGAGTATAGCGCCCTAACCACCTAGTCATGCCAGGCCTAGTTGAAGAGTTGTCCGTGATGGGCAGAGCAGTGATAGCCCATTGTGTAGCTTTGTGCTTTACTTCAAACAAAGAAACAAACTATATATATTGATTATCCAAATTATTGATATCATGTATGACCACCTACTCTGCGATAATAGTCTTAATTCAATGTTTGATGACTCCTCAAGGTGCTAGAAGGTGTCTTAATCGGCATTCCTCGTGTAGTACGATCTGCAATGATTTAGAGATGTCAGCAGAAAATAAATAATGTGTGGCTCAAGTTCGTTCTAAAAATGCACAATGGATTAAGATCCAGTGGTTTTTGTCAGGTAAGGAAGATGGTTTAAGTATCTGTTGTGATCCTTAAATTAATTTTGTACCATACAAGCATAATGTATTATTGCATTATCGTCTTGTAAGAGTCCGTGACCATCAAGATCGAGAATGTAGCATCGTAGAATGAACATGACCGGCTGCTGTGCTGAGATATATATTTTCTGGTATATTATTCGTCTTTTTAGAGAAGTCAGAGAACGCAACACTTACTCTGCCTCCTGCAGTGTACAGTGTTGGAACAGTACAAGCTAAGTCAAGTGCACACACGTGGTTTAGTACAGAAAGGGGGAAACGCAGCTCAACAGATTATATTCACACGTTTCAAGCAACTCATCACCTACAGTATACGGTCAAGCCAACCTTTTTTCTTTGCTTTGGGAAGAAGCGGTTTTCACACTGGGCGTCTGCTGTCATATGCCTTTTTTAAATAAACTTATCTTTTTTCTTTACTTTAATAACTCATCACAAAATTACAGCCACAGTCTTATCCTAGTTCCAGATATGTGTTTTTTTCGATTGTCATTGTTGATAGGCTCTGGTGATAAATTTCTTTGTTTAGTAAGTAAAAGTAACTGTCTTTGATAATAATGTTCCTGCTAGACTGCCGTCGAATATCATATCCCTTTAAAAGTAGGACAGATCCTTGCTCTACCAGTGTATTTGCAGATAACTATGGTATGACTATACTTTTATATATTTGTTAATAACCTGACCCATCACATAATCAGTCTATCTTAATATATCCCAATTAATCGAGTGTTCTTCAAACGTGTTTGTGTGAGTAAGATTCGTAATACAGTTAACACAGCCATTACAAGAAGTGATTCTTTGTGTGTATGAAATACTTTGTAAAATTTTATAAAAAGCTGTACAATTTAGATGAAGCATAATAGGAAATGTAACGACTTCCTATTTAGTGAGGAAATCCTTTAAAAACATTCTTTACTTTAGGTAACAAAAAACAAAAACAAAAGGTAAGCCCGAAACCAACTGACAGCAGTATCATCTATCATCAGCCCGTGTAGATCGATGAGAGAAAAATTAAAATAAAAACATTCGGACAAAACAAACTGGACTCCTTTAACATCTCCGAATCGTAACTAAATGAGGAGTTATTCCATACTTCGCCTTTAAAAACACGAAACATTATTTAAATTTGTTTCAAACTTTTTAAATGCATTGCATGGATACACACAGAATGTACAAAAATGCTACAAGACGACACAAATTAGACAGCAAAATAATCGAAAGTGCATAAACCAGTTTGAGAGATAGATCGATACATTTTTTTAGATTGTATATATGCGTATTGTTAGAAACAAACAAGAAAAGAGACAAATTTATCTCTAGCAAAAGTGCACTTAAGTAACAGCCACATGTGGTGGTTTTACGATTACATAAACACAAAATTTATGTTTTACCCAAAACATTGCCCGGAAATATATTTAAATTGTAACTCTGGTTTATGTAAAGACATAAGCTTGAAATATACAGCTAAGCAACAACACGTCAGTAAAATCTAAGTTGGAGTTGTTAAGCATTGAGAATACACGTAGGAAGAAATTTAAGGTTAAATTGTTCTCTTTGGTGGCTCAGTGGTTAGTCTTAGTGCTTATAACGCTAAAACTCGGGTTTCAATACCGCAGTATCGATAATTACCCCCTTTTTATGATTCTTTTGAAATATTCCATTTTAATACTTATTTTTTTTTTATCTGCTCGTTTGTTTGGTACAAAAAAAATGCTTTCTTGACAATGTTTATGCTCAAGAGCAAGGACACGCTATGATTTAAATACATGAAAACGAAATTAATAATGTTTGAGCTTTACTTTCCTAAATTTAATGAGTGCTTAACGACGTTCTTTTAAAGTACAGAGGCGGGAAATGTGTGTCTATAGATATAAATCATTAACTTTAGATTTTTCATCCCCTTGCTTGAAATGTTGTGAAGATTTTCATATGTTCTTATTAATCTTTCCTTCTATATTCCCTTTTATGGAGTCTTGTCAACTTTAACATGTTAATAACAAACGTTACAAATTATACACCATGCGTGCATCATATAAACAAAGTGCACCTTCAACCTCGCTTAATCTTTTCTTTCTTTTTTTTTTGTTGCTGCAAAACTTCAATATCCAGTAAACAAAACAAAAAGTAAAGTAAAAATGTGGCGAGTAACAAAGTGTTTAACTGGACAGGGCTCATATCCGTAGGTGGCAACTCAGTTCCCGGAAGAACAGTGTTCCCACGTTACACTGCGCGAAAGACTGCCAGCCAGACCTATTCACGCAATATGGGCTGTACAACGCCATACGGCAATTATTGCTTGGGTGACTTGTGAGTGCAATTTTCCGAATCGTACATATAACTAGTCAAAGTCTAAAGCACAAGTGGTAAGTGAATTTTTTTATTTCTAATATTTTGATGTAGGGAATATAGATACTAAAAATAAGTATTGTAAATAATGTGTGTTAAACAGGCATATTAGTGTAAAGATAGTCACTGTAAATATTTAAACTGACTGTGTGGTGAATAGTATATGACACGTTCAATTAATAAATAAACTCAGTTAACTAAATGGCCTCCCAAAAAGACGATTCAACACCAATCGGGCGTTAATTAAATATTCCCATTGCATTAACATACAGGTCCAATAGTGTGGGTGTAACAACTAAGATATCAATTGTAAAAAAAACGGTGATAAACTGACGTTGTACAAAACACAAATTTAACTAGATTAAACTGGCGATTAAACTAACACTCAAGTACTTTCGTTAAACAATTTTGGAGTCGCAATAAAAACGCCCTTCATCGCATACTCAATTACATTACAGTGATAGTAAAACACCTCTCAGTGTTCTATAATGAAGATAATTAATCTCATCTTTAGCAACGTTGAAAAGAACATTAAAATTAATTGAACACAGGTAAAACAATATAGAAAGTGTGAACAGATGACAGTTTCCGGTTAACCAATTTTAAACATAACATAAAAACTTAACTAAGAATCGAGTAAACAACCATCGCAGAAAGTGGTTTTAAGTATGCTGCAGAGAAAAATTAAAGACATTAATGTACTCGGAAAAAAAAACCTATTAAAAAGTATAATTAAACAGCGTATAATGCACAATACAACATGTTTAACTTTAGGCTCAACAGAGTTGGTATCCTCAATGACAAACTTTTCTCAAACCATCTATGTACAACTGGAGGTTAAAAGTTGCAGTCCAAGATTGGCTTCACTATTCTTCTAGAAGCTTCTTACAGTAGTAATTGAGGAGTAGAGCAATAGAGCATAATCATGACCATTAGATTCAATACGATCACTGATGCAGAGAGAAGCCTGAAATATGTTTTTAAGCTAAAAAAATATTATTGTTTCTTCCTCGCTAAAAAACTTCATCATTTTTTCCTTTTCTTTTTTTTTTTCCAAGAGATATTTGTCTAAAAACATGATTTTGTAATACTCCGGTGGGATGTTATTGTGCAGTATGATTCCGAACATCTAAAAGGCGGAGCTCTAAGTAAAATCAAAATGAAGAAACTCGGAAGGATGGTTTCAGTTTCGGTTAATGTACGTCATTAAATAAGAACTTGAACTAACGTTAAGGTTAAACCGTTATATTTCTAATATATATATTTTTTTGATAATATTATTATTGTTTGTTTGTCTGAAGTTAAGTACCTAGGTACACAATGGGCTATCTGTGCTCTGCCCAAATATTATTATTGTTTGTTTGTTTATCTATTTTACAGTAAGGCCTCTACTGTATAAACAGATGTTGCTGTTTCTTTTATTAAAATATTATTAATGTTTTGTTTTTGAACGGATATTGACACAATAGATATTTAAAGGAACGCAAGTTAGTTCTTTGGCATATTATGTTTTTGTTCTGTTTGGTGCAATACAGAACAGAGTGTTTCGTTTCGACATTCCATACTTTTGAAATATTCTGTTTGGTAGTAATAGAAATTTTATTATTTTTAACTTTGTAAGCTATGTAAATATATATTAAAGTGTTTTCCTATTAACAGTTGCCAGTGCGGTACTTAATTTATCATATCTGTTATGGCTTTACTTGAGTGCCCTGGGCGTTAGTGGTAAGGATTACTTCATTTTTCCTTTATGAGGCACTTCGGGTTTAGCTGCTTTCGTACAACTTGGCAACATTGGGGTATTGTTATACAGTAGTTAATTATTGCTAGACGTCCGGCCGATGCTCTAGCATTTAGTATATTTTTACAACGTGGAAATAAAGTTACAAAATCGGTAACGACAGGGTACAGAGTTAAAAAAATTAATGAATGTTTAAAAACATGTTAAATAAAGTTGAAGTAAGAACAAAATGTAATAAACTCGGGTACATAGCTTCAAGATGGTAATACCACGTTTAGTAAAAATATGGATGGCATTGAACAAAGGTTCAATAATGTTAAAGTTATACTAGAAATATCAATGAACTCGGGTTAGGCCCGGCATGGCCAGGTGGTTAGGGCGCTCGACTCGCAATCTAAGGGTCGCGGGTTCGAATCCCCGTCCCACCAAACATGCTCGCCCTTTCGGCCGTGGGAGCGTTATAATGTGACGGTCAATCCCACTCTTGGTAAGAGTTGGCGGTTGGTGGTGATGACTAGCTGCCTTCCCTCTAGTCTTACACTGCTAAACTAGGAACGGCTAGCGCAGCTAGCCCTCGTGTAGCTTTGCGCGAAATTCAAATTCAAAAACCAAACTCGGGTTAAAAAAATCGAAATCCAATACAACAAATAGTCAGTGTGGCTCATTAATTTTTTGTTATTGTCTGTAATTAAGCACAAAGCTACACAATGGGCTATTTGTGCTCTGCTCACCATGGGTATCGAAACCCGGATTCTAGCGTTGTAAGTCCGCAGACATACCGCTGTGTCATTGGGGGGCATATATATTAATATCGTCATAATAATACTGAACATATGTTAGCTAGCCTTAACCATGTATCAGTCAAGTAGCAGTATGTAAATAAAATGAGTAACGCATTATACTTTCGAATTTAACAAAATTCCCGTTTTCATGCAAGCTGAACAATACATCTGGGGAAATAGCTAATATCTCAGATTTCAAACTAAACCTAAAAGCTAATCGTAAAAACTCTGTTGCTAGAATAAGGTCTATAGAGTTCAGATTTATATCTGAAGTTTGTTATATGTAACAACAAAACAAAAAACAAAACAGGACATTTACTTTAAGTAAAAAGAACTGACGATACGACTTATAACTCAAGCTGTAAAATGCATAGTGAAAATATATGGTCTTACATTATCATCCTCTACATTATTGCATTAATAGGCTTAGCTATATCTACCAAATTATGTGAACATTGAGCAAAATGTCGAGGAAGGAATCTACTTAGAGCTGGTGTACTTGTCTCTAACCTTGGGCCCCTCGGAGACGACATGTTAGGTGTACAGCAGTCTGTATACCTCAGATGTCGATAGCCTAAAACTCATTGTAGTGATTTAGATACAAACAAGTTTCTTTATTAAAACATCATTTGAATTTTCGCAAACAGATTTCTCTCTGACTTATCTGATTTTTATCGGGTATATGCACAAATAGTGTTTAAACTTTCGATTGATTTTTCTAAAGCTTTGATTATAATATGTCACGTAATATTTGATAAATTTCCTCAAATACTTAATTTTATAGCCTATGCAGGTTCTCTCAATCATTAGTACTTACCAAATTCGAGCAATCAGAGCAAAATAATTAATTTAATAACCACTTAAAGGTGAAGTACTACTAAAATAATTTAACTTGTATAACCCGTACTACAAAAAACGGGGGAACTAATTATGAGATTACGACTTTGAAGTAGAAGTGTCGTCTTGAATAGAATAGAAAGATTTAGTTTTTTAAGGTACGCTACCTGGTACTTCTTTAAGCTATAACTAACTGCATTGTTTAGTGTAGCTGACGATTATAGGATTGAACAAACAGTTTTAGTAAACTTTTTCTTTTCATCGAACCAAGTCTTGAACATTTCATATTTCTCGGGAATTGAATCAGAAAATTGAACAAGTGGTTCCACTGAATTTGTTTGTTTTTCATCGAAACAAGTCGGGAATATATCACATTTCTCGAGAGGCCGTGATTATCAGTTTAATAATATTTCCACAGAAAATTTACCGAGGGTCCCAGAAAAATATCTGATATTATAGTATATCATTTGTTGAAATACGATGTCAAGATATAGTATTTATCAAAATATCATTCACTTAAGAGCCTGCAAGTTGTTGAATAGAATGAAATTTTAAGAAATTATAATGCGTACAGTGTCTTGAAATCTGGATTTAAGATGTCAATATTTGAATTTAAATAAGTTTGTTTTAACACTAAAAACATATCAAAATATCCTAAATCTTAAGCCTATAATTAAACGTCTTCTCGAGTATTCAGTCAAGATCTTAGTTTGCACATCTTAATATGTTCACGATGAAAGTTGGACGAGGTAGGAGATTCGAAGAAATCAAATAGACTGTCTGAGGGAAGCAGAAAAAAGGTAAGCCAGTTTCTAGTATTTCTTATTTGAAGAATTTGCTAGAAGTATTGACGAGAATTCAGGTTACAAGTTATTTTACTAAAACAAGAATAAAATGTATATTACATTGAAATATTCTCATAGTGTCCAAGAGAAGTGTAAGACAATGTTTATTAATTGTGTATGCATAATATTTGTTTGTTAAATATTATATATTATGTATTAGTTACGCTTAAAACTGTAAAATACATTAATCAACAGTAGCCTGCAATTATATATTTTAGATATGATATTGTTCTAGCGCAAAAGCTGCACAATGGGGAATCAAATACCGGATTTTAGCGTTGGAAGTCCGTAAACTTACCGTTGAACCACCAGGGGATTATGTTAAGGATGGATGCGATGTTGCATAACCTGGAGTATGTCCTATGAAGCGTTTTTTTAAGTCAGAACAGCAATATATATATATATATATATATATATATATACAACCACACTATCGTCCCCTATTATCTATTACGACGACGTAGTCGTCCGTTTCCGTCGAGTCGACCGAACGGACACGACGGTAAGGGGAGAGG
>NW_013665847.1:45696-46627 GCF_000517525.1 Limulus polyphemus | reverse complement strand
GTCTATGAAGTCAGTTTTTTAATTGTCAGAACAGACAATATATATATATATATATATATATATATATACAACCACACTATGTCCGCCATATTCATTGACGACGATGCGTTTCGCTCAATACATAGCTCATCAAGCCGGCTGAGACACAACAACCGTAATATTGGTCGAAACTCTATTTATATAAGCCATTTTTACAAGAACAACTGTTATGGTGTGAACGCCTTTTCTAAGCTGGCGAAGCATGATTATAATTAATTATACTTGTCATATGACATTAGTATTAAGTATATACCATTTTTAACATTAAATTATTTAATCATTTTCTTAGGGTGTTTTGAGAAGGAGAAGAGTGTACATGTATAATAACATTTAAACTACACTAATTCATCGTTGACACATTTTGCTCCATACAGAACTCATCAGGCTTGTGGTTGAAAAATTATTATACACACTTATTCTTGAAAAACCATAAGGGTATGAATAAAGAATAAAATTTCCATAATACTGATGTCATAAGACACGTATAATGGTTTGGTCTGTTTTGGATTTCGCGCAAAGCCAAACGAGGGCTATCTGCTAGCCGTCCCTAATTTAGCAGTGTAAGACTAGAGGGAAGGCAGCTAGTCATCATCACCCACCGCCTATTCTTGGGCTACGTTTTTGCCAACGAATAGTGGGATTGACGTCGCATTAGAATGCCATCCTAGCTGTAAGGGCGAGCATGTTGGGTGAGACGAAGATTCGAACACGCGACCCTCAAATTGCGAGTCGTGCGCCTTAATCACCTAGCCATGCCAGGTCTCAGGTATCATGAATTATAATCATGCTACGCCAGCTTAGACAAGGCCTTAGCATCATAACAATTGTTGGTGTGTGTATATATATATATCAAGCAGACGGTAGCGCTGCCTATGGGTCGGATTGTTCATCG